>NC_140004.1:50480768-50485768 GCF_964263955.1 Coregonus lavaretus
TAACCCTAACCCTAACCCTAACCCTAACCCTAACCCTAACCCTAACCCTAACCCTAACCCTAACCCTAACCCTAACCCTAACCCTAACCCTAACCCTAACCCTAACCCTAACCCTAACCCTAACCCTAACCCTAACCCTAACCCTAACCCTAACCCTAACCCTAACCCTAACCCTAACCCTAACCCTAACCCTAACCCTAACCCTAACCCTAACCCTAACCCTAACCCTAACCCTAACCCTAACCCTAACCCTAACCCTAACCCTAACCCTAACCCTAACCCTAACCCTAACCCTAACCCTAACCCTAACCCTAACCCTAACCCTAACCCTAACCCTAACCCTAACCCTAACCCTAACCCTAACCCTAACCCTAACCCTAACCCTAACCCTAACCCTAACCCTAACCCTAACCCTAACCCTAACCCTAACCCTAACCCTAACCCTAACCCTAACCCTAACCCTAACCCTAACCCTAACCCTAACCCTAACCCTAACCCTAACCCTAACCCTAACCCTAACCCTAACCCTAACCCTAACCCTAACCCTAACCCTAACCCTAACCCTAACCCTAACCCTAACCCTAACCCTAACCCTAACCCTAACCCTAACCCTAACCCTAACCCTAACCCTAACCCTAACCCTAACCCTAACCCTAACCCTAACCCTAACCCTAACCCTAACCTAACCCTAACCCTAACCCTAACCCTAACCCTAACCCTAACCCTAACCCTAACCCTAACCCTAACCCTAACCCTAACCCTAACCCTAACCTAACCCTAACCCTAACCTAACCCTAACCCTAACCCTAACCCTAACCCTAACCCTAACCCTAACCCTAACCCTAACCCTAACCCTAACCCTAACCCTAACCCTAACCCTAACCCTAACCCTAACCCTAACCCTAACCCTAACCCTAACCCTAACCCTAACCCTAACCCTAACCCTAACCCTAACCCTAACCCTAACCCTAACCCTAACCCTAACCCTAACCCTAACCCTAACCCTAACCCTAACCCTAACCCTAACCCTAACCCTAACCCTAACCCTAACCCTAACCCTAACCCTAACCCTAACCCTAACCCTAACCCTAACCCTAACCCTAACCCTAACCCTAACCCTAACCCTAACCCTAACCCTAACCCTAACCTAACCCTAACCCTAACCCTAACCCTAACCCTAACCCTAACCCTAACCCTAACCCTAACCCTAACCCTAACCCTAACCCTAACCCTAACCCTAACCCTAACCCTAACCCTAACCCTAACCCTAACCCTAACCCTAACCCTAACCCTAACCCTAACCCTAACCCTAACCCTAACCCTAACCCTAACCCTAACCCTAACCCTAACCCTAACCCTAACCCTAACCCTAACCCTAACCCTAACCCTAACCCTAACCCTAACCCTAACCCTAACCCTAACCCTAACCCTAACCCTAACCCTAACCCTAACCCTAACCCTAACCCTAACCCTAACCCTAACCCTAACCCTAACCCTAACCCTAACCTAACCCTAACCCTAACCCTAACCCTAACCCTAACCCTAACCCTAACCCTAACCCTAACCCTAACCCTAACCCTAACCCTAACCCTAACCCTAACCCTAACCCTAACCCTAACCCTAACCCTAACCCTAACCCTAACCCTAACCCTAACCCTAACCCTAACCCTAACCCTAACCCTAACCCTAACCCTAACCCTAACCCTAACCCTAACCTAACCCTAACCCTAACCCTAACCCTAACCCTAACCCTAACCCTAACCCTAACCCTAACCCTAACCCTAACCCTAACCCTAACCCTAACCCTAACCCTAACCCTAACCCTAACCCTAACCCTAACCCTAACCCTAACCCCTAACCCTAACCCTACCCTAACCCTAACCCTAACCCTAACCCTAACCCTAACCCTAACCCTAACCCTAACCCTAACCCTAACCCTAACCCTAACCCTAACCCTAACCCTAACCCTAACCCTAACCCTAACCCTAACCCTAACCCTAACCCTAACCCTAACCCTAACCCTAACCCTAACCCTAACCCTAACCCTAACCCCTAACCCTAACCCTAACCCTAACCCTAACCCTAACCCTAACCCTAACCCTAACCCTAACCCTAACCCTAACCCTAACCCTAACCCTAACCCTAACCCTAACCCTAACCCTAACCCTAACCCTAACCCTAACCCTAACCCTAACCCTAACCCTAACCCTAACCCTAACCCTAACCCTAACCCTAACCCTAACCCTAACCCTAACCCTAACCCTAACCCTAACCCTAACCCTAACCCTAACCCTAACCCTAACCCTAACCCTAACCCTAACCCTAACCCTAACCCTAACCCTAACCCTAACCCTAACCCTAACCCTAACCCTAACCCTAACCCTAACCCTAACCCTAACCCTAACCCTAACCCTAACCCTAACCCTAACCCTAACCCTAACCCTAACCCTAACCCTAACCCTAACCCTAACCCTAACCCTAACCCTAACCCTAACCCTAACCCTAACCCTAACCCTAACCCTAACCCTAACCCTAACCCTAACCCTAACCCTAACCCTAACCCTAACCCTAACCCTAACCCTAACCCTAACCCTAACCCTAACCCTAACCCTAACCCTAACCCTAACCCTAACCCTAACCCTAACCCTAACCCTAACCCTAACCCTAACCCTAACCCTAACCCTAACCCTAACCCTAACCCTAACCCTAACCCTAACCCTAACCCTAACCCTAACCCTAACCCTAACCCTAACCCTAACCCTAACCCTAACCCTAACCCTAACCCTAACCCTAACCCTAACCCTAACCCTAACCCTAACCCTAACCCTAACCCTAACCCTAACCCTAACCCTAACCCTAACCCTAACCCTAACCCTAACCCTAACCCTAACCCTAACCCTAACCCTAACCCTAACCCTAACCCTAACCCTAACCCTAACCCTAACCCTAACCCTAACCCTAACCCTAACCCTAACCCTAACCCTAACCCTAACCCTAACCCTAACCCTAACCCTAACCCTAACCCTAACCCTAACCCTAACCCTAACCCTAACCCTAACCCTAACCCTAACCCTAACCCTAACCCTAACCCTAACCCTAACCCTAACCCTAACCCTAACCCTAACCCTAACCCTAACCCTAACCCTAACCCTAACCCTAACCCTAACCCTAACCCTAACCCTAACCCTAACCCTAACCCTAACCCTAACCCTAACCCTAACCCTAACCCTAACCCTAACCCTAACCCTAACCCTAACCCTAACCCTAACCCTAACCCTAACCCTAACCCTAACCCTAACCCTAACCCTAACCCTAACCCTAACCCTAACCCTAACCCTAACCCTAACCCTAACCCTAACCCTAACCCTAACCCTAACCCTAACCCTAACCCTAACCCTAACCCTAACCCTAACCCTAACCCTAACCCTAACCCTAACCCTAACCCTAACCCTAACCCTAACCCTAACCCTAACCCTAACCCTAACCCTAACCCTAACCCTAACCCTAACCCTAACCCTAACCCTAACCCTAACCCTAACCCTAACCCTAACCCTAACCCTAACCCTAACCCTAACCCTAACCCTAACCCTAACCCTAACCCTAACCCTAACCCTAACCCTAACCCTAACCCTAACCCTAACCCTAACCCTAACCCTAACCCTAACCCTAACCCTAACCCTAACCCTAACCCTAACCCTAACCCTAACCCTAACCCTAACCCTAACCCTAACCCTAACCCTAACCCTAACCCTAACCCTAACCCTAACCCTAACCCTAACCCTAACCCTAACCCTAACCCTAACCCTAACCCTAACCCTAACCCTAACCCTAACCCTAACCCTAACCCTAACCCTAACCCTAACCCTAACCCTAACCCTAACCCTAACCCTAACCCTAACCCTAACCCTAACCCTAACCCTAACCCTAACCCTAACCCTAACCCTAACCCTAACCCTAACCCTAACCCTAACCCTAACCCTAACCCTAACCCTAACCCTAACCCTAACCCTAACCCTAACCCTAACCCTAACCCTAACCCTAACCCTAACCCTAACCCTAACCCTAACCCTAACCCTAACCCTAACCCTAACCCTAACCCTAACCCTAACCCTAACCCTAACCCTAACCCTAACCCTAACCCTAACCCTAACCCTAACCCTAACCCTAACCCTAACCCTAACCCTAACCCTAACCCTAACCCTAACCCTAACCCTAACCCTAACCCTAACCCTAACCCTAACCCTAACCCTAACCCTAACCCTAACCCTAACCCTAACCCTAACCCTAACCCTAACCCTAACCCTAACCCTAACCCTAACCCTAACCCTAACCCTAACCCTAACCCTAACCCTAACCCTAACCCTAACCCTAACCCTAACCCTAACCCTAACCCTAACCCTAACCCTAACCCTAACCCTAACCCTAACCCTAACCCTAACCCTAACCCTAACCCTAACCCTAACCCTAACCCTAACCCTAACCCTAACCCTAACCCTAACCCTAACCCTAACCCTAACCCTAACCCTAACCCTAACCCTAACCCTAACCCTAACCCTAACCCTAACCCTAACCCTAACCCTAACCCTAACCCTAACCCTAACCCTAACCCTAACCCTAACCCTAACCCTAACCCTAACCCTAACCCTAACCCTAACCCTAACCCTAACCCTAACCCTAACCCTAACCCTAACCCTAACCCTAACCCTAACCCTAACCCTAACCCTAACCCTAACCCTAACCCTAACCCTAACCCTAACCCTAACCCTAACCCTAACCCTAACCCTAACCCTAACCCTAACCCTAACCCTAACCCTAACCCTAACCCTAACCCTAACCCTAACCCTAACCCTAACCCTAACCCTAACCCTAACCCTAACCCTAACCCTAACCCTAACCCTAACCCTAACCCTAACCCTAACCCTAACCCTAACCCTAACCCTAACCCTAACCCTAACCCTAACCCTAACCCTAACCCTAACCCTAACCCTAACCCTAACCCT
>NC_140004.1:50490768-50525768 GCF_964263955.1 Coregonus lavaretus
TATTGAAATTTGCTTTTGAAAGTTTTTAAATAATAAAGGTAAATTTTAATCCAGCTATTGGGAGGAAACAAGATACAACTTAAGAACTAACAACCGAAGACAACTGAAGAACCAACAACGGAAAACTTTAAAAGACAATCCAGAAATCAAGAAGATAAGAAGACAACGGACAACATAAGCTACCTGGGTCGCTCCCAGCCGGTACAAAAAGGATAATGAATCAATAAAACTTTAAAGGAATTTATCACTTCAACGGTATAACAGTCAAGTTGGTTGTAACATCCACCTGTGCTAATACCCCTCTTTCCAGGCTTTATCACCCACAGAATGTGGTAAGCATAATTCAACAACCACTATCTGTATGTGACTGAACATTAGCTGGGTTAAATATGCTTAGCAATAGATTCACTGTTTTGAACACCCTTCCGCAGGAGGGGGAGACAAACACCCACACTACAGCACAACACACAATGCCTAACACACCTTCCACTCAACACACAACTAAGACCTACTTCAAACTGATACAAGCCATACACCACAAACAAATCATTGAACATGCACTCAACACTCAGACATTTCCAGTGGGGATGATGAAACAGGTCACTAAACTCACAGACTTTATTAAACCATCATCCCCCAACATAGAGACAAAGCAGAAAGTAGCTGATAATACAAAAAATTGGATGTCAGCAAATATGCATATCTTGCATGAACACTACCAGGCAATACTAAACACTCTATCCCCTACAGGCTTCCCGTTTAACAGTAGTGCCTTCCAGACAGCAGCTCGTTGGGCCCAACACAGGTACAGGCACAAATTACGTGACAGTACAGTCCCCATAGTGCAATCACTGTTAGAGGACTCACCATCCACTAATGCTTTAGAACCAAATCCAGCTTTAGCACAGGCCAGACGACCTACTCTAGCCTCATGGCCATGTTCCACAGCCACAGCCAGAGCCAAGACCAGCTTACCAACTTCAGGGTCTTCCCCACACGTCCTAGCCGGGACACTACCATCCACTCTGGCCTCCAGGCTGACTCAATCCTCCTTAGGAAGGGTACCACGACCAGTTCCGAGACTTGAAGCAATTAAAGCCCCAACTTTGGCTCCTAGGTCTGTTAGGAGCAAACCAACATCCTCTCCAGATTTGGCTTGGTCCTCAAGGGGCACTGTTACCATACCCGTAGCTTCGACACTGACTAAGGCTCCAGATAACATACCACCCGTACCTTCCCCAACTCCTAATAGGGATACCCTTGCTTATCCTCAGTTCACCTCCCCACCACCTGACCCTGATGAATTTATAGTAGACTTTGAACTTAGAGAGGAGGAATTTCCCACTCTCCAGTCAATTATGGTAAAGACAAAGCACACCATAGCCCAGACTAAGACCATCACAGTCCAGGCGCAGGTGATACACAGACCCTGCAGCCAACTTGATTCCAGGAGTGCCCCCACATTGACTAGGGCCACGGAGACCACACAACCACCCCAAACACCAATTATCAGCAATGTAGCGATTCAATCTGATCTAAACATTTCTGACCTCTCTGGGTCAGACACTAACATCTCCACTCTTGTTCCAACAGAGGTTCAACTAACTAAACACCAAAACCCTGCTGAGGTGGTGACTATGGAAAGAGGAGTAAAGGTGGAAAAAGTTGTGATGATGGCAGAAACCAAAGGGAAAATCAATCCCAATAGTTTCCTGTCTGAACCTTCCCCAATACTAACCTCTCCACACACCAGATACCTCTTACCCACCCCACTTAGTCTGTCTCCAAAAAATAGGGTTCCTTCAGAGCCCACTGTGAGACTCACCCCTCTGCCTTCACCCAGACACTCTACCCCAACATCCCCAGCCACCCCCCCATTCTTGTACCAGCCAACTAGACATGACATGACAAACAGAAAAATCTATGACTGGAAAATAAAATCTCTCAAACCGATTGCTATCATTGGAGATTCAAATTTGAAAAGAATACCCTACCATCCGTACAAACACATCCAAATTGACAGTTATCCTGGAGCACAGTTCCACCACATTACTGGGGTATTGGCAAAATCTACCCCAAATCCTAACACCAAGGTGGTTGTGCTGTCTCTGGGGCTGAACAACAAAGATCAAACACAGAAACAAACACCCATAGGACAACTACAATCACTTCACAGTAAAGCAACAGCGATGTATCCTAATGCAACCATTTACTTTCCCATCATTAACTACTCTCCCCACCTGTCAGAGAAACAACAAACCATGTTGAAATATATCAACTCCCACATCGCCACACACTACAACCCCCTATTAGAAATCCACCATTCAGATTTCCACACAGAGAAAGACAATATACACTGGACAGCAGATACAGGGGCAAAAATACTCCAACATTGGATGGAACAGCTAAAATAGTGGGGGAGGGTATGCCTACATCACAGCCCCTCCACCAAGACACAAACATCCTTAATCTTTCATCCACATTTCACTTATCACCCTCTGAGACTCGGCTGCTGGAGAGGGGACTCACTTTTATCCCCACACCACTGCATTCTGACTATGGGGACCTCCAGAGGGACATCTACAGGTATCATAGAGCTCTGAAACTTTTGGACCACTTTGATTATAAATCGGATTACCGAACCCTACCGTTCACAGCTCCATCCAGATGGGAACCAAAATCACAGACAATATCAGCACCCATTAGGAAACTCATTAAAACTAATACCCACATCATCAGAGAATTCCATACCGCTACCATAACTTCACAACAGAATATCACAGTAGAAGAAAGACAAGCCATAGCTAAATTAAGGAAACACAAACATATAACTATAAAACCAGCAGACAAAGGCTCAAAGATAATTATTATGGACAACCAACAGTACCTCTTTGAAGCTCACCGCCAACTCTCTAACACACAACACTATACCCCTATTCCTGCCTCTACACAGATCCAGACACAAATAAAAATTAGACACATAATATTAGATCTTTATAAAAAGAAATACATTACATATAGACAAAAGGAATATCTAGATGGACCAGACTTACCCAGACAGAGACTCTTCTATCTCCTCCCTAAGATACATCAAACACCAGATACCTGGACAGTCCCTTTTGAGGTCCCGAAGGGAAGACCTATTGTGTCGGACTGTGGGAGCGAGTCCTCGCCAGCAGCGGAGTTTATTGACTATTTCCTCAACCCCATTTCACAAAGGCACCCCAGCTATCTGAAGGACACATACCACTTCATAGACACGCTTCACAACATTCCAGTCCCAGCAAACGCATACCTATTCACTATAGATATAGATTCTCTCTACACCAACATAGATATCTTGTCAGGTTTAGCAGCAGTGAAATCTGCACTCCGGAGATATCCAGATCCAGATAGACCAGACTCACACCTCCTACAGCTTCTAGAGCTTGGATTAAGAAACAATGATTTCACATTCAATAATAAACACTACTTACAGATTCATGGGACGGCGATGGGCAAAAAGTTTGCCCCAGCCTATGCTAATATTTATATGGCGGACTGGGAGTTGACAGCCTTAGATAAATGCCCATTGCGTCCCATGTTTTATAGACGATACCTGGATGATATCTTCGGAGTGTGGGAACATGATCTGGTACATTTCAAAACGTTTATTGAAATACTCAATAACCATCACCCAACCATAACTGTTAAATATGTCATTCACCCACATACAATTAACTTCCTGGATACAACAATATTCTTTCCAGAGACTGACACACACATAGTCTCTTTACAAACAAAAGTATACTTTAAAGACACAGACACACATGCCTTACTTCATAAGTCCAGTTATCACCCAAAACATACATTCACTGGTATTGTAAAATCACAACTCATTCGATTTCATAGATTATGTACACAACATAAAGACTTTAATCTAGCCACACAGACTCTTTTTAGTGCACTGAGAAAGAGGGGATATTCAAAGCGATCACTGAGGTATATAAAGGCCAACACATTGGCGGGCTTCACCCAGAACAGATTGCCTGATCCTCCTAACCCTACCCCTAACCCTAACCTTAACCCTAACCTTAACCTTAACCTTAACCCTAACCCTAACCCTAACCTTATCCCTAACCTTAACCCTAACCCTAACCTTAACCCTAACCTTAACCCTAACCCTAACCCTAACCTTAACCTTAACCTTAACCCTAACCTTAACCCTAACCTTAACCCTAACCCTAACCCTAACCCTAACCCTAACCTCAACCTTAACCTTAAACTTAACCTCCATAACTCTCCCGGGAGAACTCTTGACCAGGTACTGACTCCTGACCTGGGGGAACAGCCCACGCCTATCCCTATCCCTTTCCCGATTCTGGGTATGTATCCCTATCCCCCCCATCCTATCCCGGTCCTCCACCCTCAGACCTTTCCCAGACCCCCTGTTCCTATTCCCCCAACAGACACAGAACCACAGATTATACCCATTATCAGCACCTTCTCCGACGTAAACAGACTCCTTCACTCTAGACTAAAATTCGCTTTCACCCAAACACAACGCACATTCCCCCCACTTCAGGAATTCAGACCCATATCAGCTTTCCGTAGAAACCCCAATCTAAGGGATCTCTTAATCTTTGCAAAGTTTTCCAATAAACCTACTCCCAAACTACCCATTGAACAACAGTATCATAGACAACTTTCACACATTCAAAATCCACATGCACAAACCTCCAGTCCTATTTCACAACTCATGACCATCCATAGTACCAATATTGTCTATGCCATAACATGCACACTATGCCACAACATTTATATAGGAGAAACCGGTCACACAGTCCTGACACGCCTCAAACAGCACCTCTACACAATTAGAAAAAACATATTACAAACACACCTGGTCCAACATTTTCAGATTCACCCAACAACTTCCCTCTATATTACCGGTCTGGAGATGAAATCCACCTGGACCAGAGGCCAGAGAAAAGCGGCCGAATCCAGGTGGATTTCAAAACTTAATACTTTGGCTCCACTGGGGATGAATATCAAAGAATAAATAAAAACATTAACACTTTTGAGTTCTCGAGACCGGGCAAAGGTGCAATAGGCCCGTGCAACCTAAAGGTTTGAAACCAGTATACACATAAACCCTCTTAACCCTCCTGTTGTCCTGGGGTCATTCTGACCCCAAATTAAATCTTTTGCCGACAAAATATGTTTTTTATTCATCAATTGGTCTGAAAATAACGGTAGTTGTTTAATACTATGCTCTTTATGATTCAAACAAATTTGAAGTAATTTGATTGAATTATGGGTGTTTTACTAAATGTAATAACTTCTGTTGTCCTCTGGGGTCAAAAAGACCCCGCAGCACAAAGTTTACATACTGCTTGGCAAAACATCTTTGATCATGTTTCTTTGATGTGTGGGGTCAAAAGTTATTTGATCATGTTTCTTTGATGTGTGGGGTCAAAACATCTTTGATCATGTTTCTTTGATGTGTGGGGTCAAAACATCTTTGATCATGTTTCTTTGATGTGTGGGGTCAAGCAATGGTTATGACAACAACAACAACAAAAAAAGTATTTTCTCACAGGTGTTTGGGCATTTCACATTTTAGTCTGAGAGAGACAGGCAGCACAATGAGGAGGCAGAAGCTTTATAATGCACAGGAGGCTTGCAAGATAATTTTTGAAATAAAAGAAAATAATGACCAGGAGGACAATGCTGCACATAATGAGGATGAATCAACTGATGAAGAGGGTTCAGGGTCAGAAGAGAAGGAACATAATGATGAGGTGATAGATCCAACATACAGACAGCATGCTACTTCTTCCTCCGAAGATTCCCCCACATCTCCTGCTGCAGAAATGGAAGATGATTATGAATATAAGGAAATGGATGAACGTGATGATGACGTAGAATCTGAAGCTGGTATGGAAGAAGTGTCAGAAGTGGAGCACTGCACCTATTATGATGAAGAATCAACAGATGAGGTAGAATCTGAAGTTGAAATGGAAGAAGTGTCAGAAGTGGAGGACATCATCTATTATGATGAAGACGAAGAATCAACAGATGAGGTAGAATCTGAGGAAGAGGACCCAGCTGAGATGGAAGAATATTTCCAGTCAAAGGATGAAACATTGATCTGGTCTTCCATCCCTCCCAGTGACCGACGACGCATGTTGACAGCAGAGAGAGATACAAGCCACCATGGTCCAACTGCATATGCAAGGTCTCGGATTGATGACATAAAGTCCACTTTTGACCTGTTTCTGCCAAAGCCTATTGAAGACGCAGTGCTGAGCATGACAAACAAGGAGGGGCAACGCGTTTATGGCAACAAGTGGAGAAAGATGGATCAAATGGATTTGCAGGCATATGTGGGTGTGTTGATTCTTGCTGGCGTGTACCGATCTAGTAAGGAAGCTACATCTAGTTTATGGCATGCCGAGTCTGGTAGGACAATTTTCCGTGCTACCATGACACTCAAGATGTTTCATAAAATCTCAAGAGTGATTAGATTTGATGATAAAGCCACAAGAGAAAATCGCCGTGCACGAGACAAACTTGCTCCCATTCGAGATGTATGGGACAAGTGGGTGTCTCTCCTGCCGTTGATGTACGATCCAGGTACTGATGTGACTGTGGATGAGCGCCTGGTCCCCTTCAGAGGTCGCTGTCCATTCAAACAGTACATCCCGAGTAAACCAGGGAAATTTGGGATAAAAATATGGGTAGCATGCGATGCCAGGTCTAGCTATGCATGGAACATGCAGGTATACACTGGCAAACCGGCTGGTGCGCAGTCAGAAAAAAATCAGGGCATGAGAGTTGTCCTTGACATGACAGAAGGTCTCCGGGGGAAAACAATCACCTGTGACAACTTTTTTACTTCACATGCTCTTGGCTTGCAGCTGCTGAAAAGAAAGCTGTACATGGTGGGAACAGTACGGAGGAATAAGCCTGAGCTTCCCCCTGCTCTGGTGTCAAAAAAGGACCGGGCACGGTTCTCATCGAAGTTTGCCTTCACCGAGACCCATGCTCTAGTGTCATATCACCCCAAAAAACAGAAAAATGTTCTTCTGATGAGCACTCTGCATCGGGATGCTGCTGTGAGCAACAGGGATGACAAAAGGCCCAAAATCATTGAAGATTACAATCACAACAAAGGTGGTGTTGATATCCTTGACAAAGTTACCAGTGTGTACACGTGCAAAAGAATGACAGCCCGTTGGCCACTCGTTGTCTTCTACAACATTCTCGACGTGTCTGCATACAACTCTTTTGTCCTATGGTCTGAAATCAAGCCAGCCTGGAATCAGGGAAAGTACAACAAGAGAAGGCTCTTCATGGAGGAGCTTGGGCGACAACTGGTGATACCTCACATCAAGCGACGCAAGGTTATTCCCCGCACGTCAGCCGCTGTCAAATTGGTTAAGGAGATCCAGCAGGTCTCCTCCAGCTCTACCTCTGCAGCAGCTCCCCCTCTCCCAGTTCCCTCATGCCGACCAGCCCTTCCTCGCCCATTACCCAAAAGGAGTAGGTGCAAATTCTGCCCTCGCCGAAGTGATTTCAAAACATCCAAAATGTGCCAAAAATGCAATGCATACATCTGCAAAGATCACGCCATTACTACCTGCCTCGCATGCAACTGAGGGCTCATTCAGACTAAAAAGTTAGGTTTTGAAGTTGAAAATGTTTTGGAAATGAATTATAACATGTGTTATATGTCAGGTAATAGGTTGGAATAAAGTTGACTGAAAAGTTGAAACAGAGAAGTGATTGTAAATGTATACTGTATGCTTTATAAACAGTCAAACCAGGCGGGGTCATTTTTGACCCCAGAGGACAAAAGGTGTGATTATGGGCTGTCATTAATAAAAATAAAATGATTCAAAAACAGCATCCTCACTAAACTTTTACAAATACCACTCAGTGATAAGTCAAATAGTCAAAATAATAATAGGTCAAAATAATTCATAGTTTCATTGTATTTTTACTTAAAAACAGGGTATACTTTTATGTAAACAAGGTCTATTGGCTCTAAATTCCAAAACAAATGAAAAAAATTATAGTAATGGGTTGAACAGAAGTAAGACTAAAGATGTAACACAGAATTGATTGAAAATGTATACTGTATGCTTTATAAACAGTCAAACCAGGCGGGGTCATTTTTGACCCCAGAGGACAAAAGGTGTGATTATGGGCTGTCATTAATAAAAATAAAATGATTCAAAAACAGCATCCTCACTAAACTTTTACAAATACCACTCAGTGATAAGTCAAATAGTCAAAATAATAATAGGTCAAAATAATTCATAGTTTCATTGTATTTTTACTTAAAAACAGGGTATACTTTTATGTAAACAAGGTCTATTGGCTCTAAATTCCAAAACAAATGAAAAAAATTATAGTAATGGGTTGAACAGAAGTAAGACTAAAGATGTAACACACAATTGATTGAAAATGTATACTGTATGCTTTATAAACAGTCAAACCAGGCGGGGTCATTTTTGACCCCAGAGGACAAAAGGCGTAAGGCATTTGGGAGGACAACACGAGGGTTAAACCTAACCTAGCCAGTGCCATTGCTCCCACTTATCTGCCCGGTACTCTGCAGAATAATTAGTAAAAAATTCCATTTTTATTATTACAGTTTTATTTTATACAACCCCGGTCCACCCCCTCCACACTTATTTTACTGACAGACTCTTGGTGAATTCTTGGCATTAGACCCTACAGAAATCAAAGTTTTACACACTTTTTTTATCTTGTAGATTATACATATTCAATACACAAGTTCCACCTATTGGAGAGATCAAACACACACTCACCATCCACGTATGATAAAGGAAACATTGACAATATTGTACTCCAGAAAGCTGACTTACTGACAAGCTTCTGTAGGGATACATTTTAACTGACAAGATATTGTTTTTATTTGATTTATTTCTTTTAAATAGTTTTCTGGTTTCCAGGTTGGTGGTTGCTGTTTTTAACAACTCAACAGGTATCCCTCCTGGTGCTAGTGACGGACAAAGACATGGATTCCATTCGTGGTTCCCCCCCCCCCGAATAGATAGACCCATCATGCAACACCTACATATATTTACATAACCACACCCACTAGAACCCAGGTAGATTATGTAGGCATTTTAGTACATTTTAATGATCCCTTCCTAGATAGATTATACTTCTATGTAGGTACATTCTATTCTATCGTAGTATAATTTTTATTTTGTATTTGTATAATTTTCTGATTATTTCAAAAAATATTCATTTTTTTAAAATAAAAAAATAGCAATGGTGTGGCAACTCACAATACCCAAATGGAGGGAAACAATCATTGTTCTTACAATATATACTGATTTAAATGTCTCCCCCCTCCCCCCCTTTCTTTTTTTCTCTCTCTTATTCTCCTTTTATTTACAGTTTTACCCTATTTGCCCCTCTATTTTCCGATATAAGTGGGTTCCATTGTACTCTCAACCTACCATACTAGCTAATATCAGCCAAGGACCAATCAGACATTGACACATCAGCCTAAGCCTTTTTGACTTATGCCCTCTCAACCTAGCATACTAGCAAACACTATTTTAAGATCCAATCAGACTATATGAACCAATAGTCTTCTTTTAATGGGTTGAGAACCCACCCCTCTCCCCTTCCAACCAGGATTTATATCCCTTCCTCAAAGACAGCTCTTCTTAGCCTCTGAAGAAGCATTATACATGCGAAACGTCAGGCCTTTTTTTTCCCTTTTCCCTTTGTTTGATACAGTGAACTTATTGAAATTTGCTTTTGAAAGTTTTTAAATAATAAAGGTAAATTTTAATCCAGCTATTGGGAGGAAACAAGATACAACTTAAGAACTAACAACCGAAGACAACTGAAGAACCAACAACGGAAAACTTTAAAAGACAATCCAGAAATCAAGAAGATAAGAAGACAACGGACAACATAAGCTACCTGGGTCGCTCCCAGCCGGTACAAAAAGGATAATGAATCAATAAAACTTTAAAGGAATTTATCACTTCAACGGTATAACAGTCAAGTTGGTTGTAACATCCACCTGTGCTAATACCCCTCTTTCCAGGCTTTATCACCCACAGAATGTGGTAAGCATAATTCAACAACCACTATCTGTATGTGACTGAACATTAGCTGGGTTAAATATGCTTAGCAATAGATTCACTGTTTTGAACACCCTTCCGCAGGAGGGGGAGACAAACACCCACACTACAGCACAACACACAATGCCTAACACACCTTCCACTCAACACACAACTAAGACCTACTTCAAACTGATACAAGCCATACACCACAAACAAATCATTGAACATGCACTCAACACTCAGACATTTCCAGTGGGGATGATGAAACAGGTCACTAAACTCACAGACTTTATTAAACCATCATCCCCCAACATAGAGACAAAGCAGAAAGTAGCTGATAATACAAAAAATTGGATGTCAGCAAATATGCATATCTTGCATGAACACTACCAGGCAATACTAAACACTCTATCCCCTACAGGCTTCCCGTTTAACAGTAGTGCCTTCCAGACAGCAGCTCGTTGGGCCCAACACAGGTACAGGCACAAATTACGTGACAGTACAGTCCCCATAGTGCAATCACTGTTAGAGGACTCACCATCCACTAATGCTTTAGAACCAAATCCAGCTTTAGCACAGGCCAGACGACCTACTCTAGCCTCATGGCCATGTTCCACAGCCACAGCCAGAGCCAAGACCAGCTTACCAACTTCAGGGTCTTCCCCACACGTCCTAGCCGGGACACTACCATCCACTCTGGCCTCCAGGCTGACTCAATCCTCCTTAGGAAGGGTACCACGACCAGTTCCGAGACTTGAAGCAATT
Organism: Coregonus lavaretus; assembly: GCF_964263955.1. Taxonomy (NCBI): domain Eukaryota; kingdom Metazoa; phylum Chordata; class Actinopteri; order Salmoniformes; family Salmonidae; genus Coregonus; species Coregonus lavaretus. Next base: position 50,501,637 of record NC_140004.1, read on the forward strand.
AAAGCCCCAACTTTGGCTCCTAGGTCTGTTAGGAGCAAACCAACATCCTCTCCAGATTTGGCTTGGTCCTCAAGGGGCACTGTTACCATACCCGTAGCTTCGACACTGACTAAGGCTCCAGATAACATACCACCCGTACCTTCCCCAACTCCTAATAGGGATACCCTTGCTTATCCTCAGTTCACCTCCCCACCACCTGACCCTGATGAATTTATAGTAGACTTTGAACTTAGAGAGGAGGAATTTCCCACTCTCCAGTCAATTATGGTAAAGACAAAGCACACCATAGCCCAGACTAAGACCATCACAGTCCAGGCGCAGGTGATACACAGACCCTGCAGCCAACTTGATTCCAGGAGTGCCCCCACATTGACTAGGGCCACGGAGACCACACAACCACCCCAAACACCAATTATCAGCAATGTAGCGATTCAATCTGATCTAAACATTTCTGACCTCTCTGGGTCAGACACTAACATCTCCACTCTTGTTCCAACAGAGGTTCAACTAACTAAACACCAAAACCCTGCTGAGGTGGTGACTATGGAAAGAGGAGTAAAGGTGGAAAAAGTTGTGATGATGGCAGAAACCAAAGGGAAAATCAATCCCAATAGTTTCCTGTCTGAACCTTCCCCAATACTAACCTCTCCACACACCAGATACCTCTTACCCACCCCACTTAGTCTGTCTCCAAAAAATAGGGTTCCTTCAGAGCCCACTGTGAGACTCACCCCTCTGCCTTCACCCAGACACTCTACCCCAACATCCCCAGCCACCCCCCCATTCTTGTACCAGCCAACTAGACATGACATGACAAACAGAAAAATCTATGACTGGAAAATAAAATCTCTCAAACCGATTGCTATCATTGGAGATTCAAATTTGAAAAGAATACCCTACCATCCGTACAAACACATCCAAATTGACAGTTATCCTGGAGCACAGTTCCACCACATTACTGGGGTATTGGCAAAATCTACCCCAAATCCTAACACCAAGGTGGTTGTGCTGTCTCTGGGGCTGAACAACAAAGATCAAACACAGAAACAAACACCCATAGGACAACTACAATCACTTCACAGTAAAGCAACAGCGATGTATCCTAATGCAACCATTTACTTTCCCATCATTAACTACTCTCCCCACCTGTCAGAGAAACAACAAACCATGTTGAAATATATCAACTCCCACATCGCCACACACTACAACCCCCTATTAGAAATCCACCATTCAGATTTCCACACAGAGAAAGACAATATACACTGGACAGCAGATACAGGGGCAAAAATACTCCAACATTGGATGGAACAGCTAAAATAGTGGGGGAGGGTATGCCTACATCACAGCCCCTCCACCAAGACACAAACATCCTTAATCTTTCATCCACATTTCACTTATCACCCTCTGAGACTCGGCTGCTGGAGAGGGGACTCACTTTTATCCCCACACCACTGCATTCTGACTATGGGGACCTCCAGAGGGACATCTACAGGTATCATAGAGCTCTGAAACTTTTGGACCACTTTGATTATAAATCGGATTACCGAACCCTACCGTTCACAGCTCCATCCAGATGGGAACCAAAATCACAGACAATATCAGCACCCATTAGGAAACTCATTAAAACTAATACCCACATCATCAGAGAATTCCATACCGCTACCATAACTTCACAACAGAATATCACAGTAGAAGAAAGACAAGCCATAGCTAAATTAAGGAAACACAAACATATAACTATAAAACCAGCAGACAAAGGCTCAAAGATAATTATTATGGACAACCAACAGTACCTCTTTGAAGCTCACCGCCAACTCTCTAACACACAACACTATACCCCTATTCCTGCCTCTACACAGATCCAGACACAAATAAAAATTAGACACATAATATTAGATCTTTATAAAAAGAAATACATTACATATAGACAAAAGGAATATCTAGATGGACCAGACTTACCCAGACAGAGACTCTTCTATCTCCTCCCTAAGATACATCAAACACCAGATACCTGGACAGTCCCTTTTGAGGTCCCGAAGGGAAGACCTATTGTGTCGGACTGTGGGAGCGAGTCCTCGCCAGCAGCGGAGTTTATTGACTATTTCCTCAACCCCATTTCACAAAGGCACCCCAGCTATCTGAAGGACACATACCACTTCATAGACACGCTTCACAACATTCCAGTCCCAGCAAACGCATACCTATTCACTATAGATATAGATTCTCTCTACACCAACATAGATATCTTGTCAGGTTTAGCAGCAGTGAAATCTGCACTCCGGAGATATCCAGATCCAGATAGACCAGACTCACACCTCCTACAGCTTCTAGAGCTTGGATTAAGAAACAATGATTTCACATTCAATAATAAACACTACTTACAGATTCATGGGACGGCGATGGGCAAAAAGTTTGCCCCAGCCTATGCTAATATTTATATGGCGGACTGGGAGTTGACAGCCTTAGATAAATGCCCATTGCGTCCCATGTTTTATAGACGATACCTGGATGATATCTTCGGAGTGTGGGAACATGATCTGGTACATTTCAAAACGTTTATTGAAATACTCAATAACCATCACCCAACCATAACTGTTAAATATGTCATTCACCCACATACAATTAACTTCCTGGATACAACAATATTCTTTCCAGAGACTGACACACACATAGTCTCTTTACAAACAAAAGTATACTTTAAAGACACAGACACACATGCCTTACTTCATAAGTCCAGTTATCACCCAAAACATACATTCACTGGTATTGTAAAATCACAACTCATTCGATTTCATAGATTATGTACACAACATAAAGACTTTAATCTAGCCACACAGACTCTTTTTAGTGCACTGAGAAAGAGGGGATATTCAAAGCGATCACTGAGGTATATAAAGGCCAACACATTGGCGGGCTTCACCCAGAACAGATTGCCTGATCCTCCTAACCCTACCCCTAACCCTAACCTTAACCCTAACCTTAACCTTAACCTTAACCCTAACCCTAACCCTAACCTTATCCCTAACCTTAACCCTAACCCTAACCTTAACCCTAACCTTAACCCTAACCCTAACCCTAACCTTAACCTTAACCTTAACCCTAACCTTAACCCTAACCTTAACCCTAACCCTAACCCTAACCCTAACCCTAACCTCAACCTTAACCTTAAACTTAACCTCCATAACTCTCCCGGGAGAACTCTTGACCAGGTACTGACTCCTGACCTGGGGGAACAGCCCACGCCTATCCCTATCCCTTTCCCGATTCTGGGTATGTATCCCTATCCCCCCCATCCTATCCCGGTCCTCCACCCTCAGACCTTTCCCAGACCCCCTGTTCCTATTCCCCCAACAGACACAGAACCACAGATTATACCCATTATCAGCACCTTCTCCGACGTAAACAGACTCCTTCACTCTAGACTAAAATTCGCTTTCACCCAAACACAACGCACATTCCCCCCACTTCAGGAATTCAGACCCATATCAGCTTTCCGTAGAAACCCCAATCTAAGGGATCTCTTAATCTTTGCAAAGTTTTCCAATAAACCTACTCCCAAACTACCCATTGAACAACAGTATCATAGACAACTTTCACACATTCAAAATCCACATGCACAAACCTCCAGTCCTATTTCACAACTCATGACCATCCATAGTACCAATATTGTCTATGCCATAACATGCACACTATGCCACAACATTTATATAGGAGAAACCGGTCACACAGTCCTGACACGCCTCAAACAGCACCTCTACACAATTAGAAAAAACATATTACAAACACACCTGGTCCAACATTTTCAGATTCACCCAACAACTTCCCTCTATATTACCGGTCTGGAGATGAAATCCACCTGGACCAGAGGCCAGAGAAAAGCGGCCGAATCCAGGTGGATTTCAAAACTTAATACTTTGGCTCCACTGGGGATGAATATCAAAGAATAAATAAAAACATTAACACTTTTGAGTTCTCGAGACCGGGCAAAGGTGCAATAGGCCCGTGCAACCTAAAGGTTTGAAACCAGTATACACATAAACCCTCTTAACCCTCCTGTTGTCCTGGGGTCATTCTGACCCCAAATTAAATCTTTTGCCGACAAAATATGTTTTTTATTCATCAATTGGTCTGAAAATAACGGTAGTTGTTTAATACTATGCTCTTTATGATTCAAACAAATTTGAAGTAATTTGATTGAATTATGGGTGTTTTACTAAATGTAATAACTTCTGTTGTCCTCTGGGGTCAAAAAGACCCCGCAGCACAAAGTTTACATACTGCTTGGCAAAACATCTTTGATCATGTTTCTTTGATGTGTGGGGTCAAAAGTTATTTGATCATGTTTCTTTGATGTGTGGGGTCAAAACATCTTTGATCATGTTTCTTTGATGTGTGGGGTCAAAACATCTTTGATCATGTTTCTTTGATGTGTGGGGTCAAGCAATGGTTATGACAACAACAACAACAAAAAAAGTATTTTCTCACAGGTGTTTGGGCATTTCACATTTTAGTCTGAGAGAGACAGGCAGCACAATGAGGAGGCAGAAGCTTTATAATGCACAGGAGGCTTGCAAGATAATTTTTGAAATAAAAGAAAATAATGACCAGGAGGACAATGCTGCACATAATGAGGATGAATCAACTGATGAAGAGGGTTCAGGGTCAGAAGAGAAGGAACATAATGATGAGGTGATAGATCCAACATACAGACAGCATGCTACTTCTTCCTCCGAAGATTCCCCCACATCTCCTGCTGCAGAAATGGAAGATGATTATGAATATAAGGAAATGGATGAACGTGATGATGACGTAGAATCTGAAGCTGGTATGGAAGAAGTGTCAGAAGTGGAGCACTGCACCTATTATGATGAAGAATCAACAGATGAGGTAGAATCTGAAGTTGAAATGGAAGAAGTGTCAGAAGTGGAGGACATCATCTATTATGATGAAGACGAAGAATCAACAGATGAGGTAGAATCTGAGGAAGAGGACCCAGCTGAGATGGAAGAATATTTCCAGTCAAAGGATGAAACATTGATCTGGTCTTCCATCCCTCCCAGTGACCGACGACGCATGTTGACAGCAGAGAGAGATACAAGCCACCATGGTCCAACTGCATATGCAAGGTCTCGGATTGATGACATAAAGTCCACTTTTGACCTGTTTCTGCCAAAGCCTATTGAAGACGCAGTGCTGAGCATGACAAACAAGGAGGGGCAACGCGTTTATGGCAACAAGTGGAGAAAGATGGATCAAATGGATTTGCAGGCATATGTGGGTGTGTTGATTCTTGCTGGCGTGTACCGATCTAGTAAGGAAGCTACATCTAGTTTATGGCATGCCGAGTCTGGTAGGACAATTTTCCGTGCTACCATGACACTCAAGATGTTTCATAAAATCTCAAGAGTGATTAGATTTGATGATAAAGCCACAAGAGAAAATCGCCGTGCACGAGACAAACTTGCTCCCATTCGAGATGTATGGGACAAGTGGGTGTCTCTCCTGCCGTTGATGTACGATCCAGGTACTGATGTGACTGTGGATGAGCGCCTGGTCCCCTTCAGAGGTCGCTGTCCATTCAAACAGTACATCCCGAGTAAACCAGGGAAATTTGGGATAAAAATATGGGTAGCATGCGATGCCAGGTCTAGCTATGCATGGAACATGCAGGTATACACTGGCAAACCGGCTGGTGCGCAGTCAGAAAAAAATCAGGGCATGAGAGTTGTCCTTGACATGACAGAAGGTCTCCGGGGGAAAACAATCACCTGTGACAACTTTTTTACTTCACATGCTCTTGGCTTGCAGCTGCTGAAAAGAAAGCTGTACATGGTGGGAACAGTACGGAGGAATAAGCCTGAGCTTCCCCCTGCTCTGGTGTCAAAAAAGGACCGGGCACGGTTCTCATCGAAGTTTGCCTTCACCGAGACCCATGCTCTAGTGTCATATCACCCCAAAAAACAGAAAAATGTTCTTCTGATGAGCACTCTGCATCGGGATGCTGCTGTGAGCAACAGGGATGACAAAAGGCCCAAAATCATTGAAGATTACAATCACAACAAAGGTGGTGTTGATATCCTTGACAAAGTTACCAGTGTGTACACGTGCAAAAGAATGACAGCCCGTTGGCCACTCGTTGTCTTCTACAACATTCTCGACGTGTCTGCATACAACTCTTTTGTCCTATGGTCTGAAATCAAGCCAGCCTGGAATCAGGGAAAGTACAACAAGAGAAGGCTCTTCATGGAGGAGCTTGGGCGACAACTGGTGATACCTCACATCAAGCGACGCAAGGTTATTCCCCGCACGTCAGCCGCTGTCAAATTGGTTAAGGAGATCCAGCAGGTCTCCTCCAGCTCTACCTCTGCAGCAGCTCCCCCTCTCCCAGTTCCCTCATGCCGACCAGCCCTTCCTCGCCCATTACCCAAAAGGAGTAGGTGCAAATTCTGCCCTCGCCGAAGTGATTTCAAAACATCCAAAATGTGCCAAAAATGCAATGCATACATCTGCAAAGATCACGCCATTACTACCTGCCTCGCATGCAACTGAGGGCTCATTCAGACTAAAAAGTTAGGTTTTGAAGTTGAAAATGTTTTGGAAATGAATTATAACATGTGTTATATGTCAGGTAATAGGTTGGAATAAAGTTGACTGAAAAGTTGAAACAGAGAAGTGATTGTAAATGTATACTGTATGCTTTATAAACAGTCAAACCAGGCGGGGTCATTTTTGACCCCAGAGGACAAAAGGTGTGATTATGGGCTGTCATTAATAAAAATAAAATGATTCAAAAACAGCATCCTCACTAAACTTTTACAAATACCACTCAGTGATAAGTCAAATAGTCAAAATAATAATAGGTCAAAATAATTCATAGTTTCATTGTATTTTTACTTAAAAACAGGGTATACTTTTATGTAAACAAGGTCTATTGGCTCTAAATTCCAAAACAAATGAAAAAAATTATAGTAATGGGTTGAACAGAAGTAAGACTAAAGATGTAACACAGAATTGATTGAAAATGTATACTGTATGCTTTATAAACAGTCAAACCAGGCGGGGTCATTTTTGACCCCAGAGGACAAAAGGTGTGATTATGGGCTGTCATTAATAAAAATAAAATGATTCAAAAACAGCATCCTCACTAAACTTTTACAAATACCACTCAGTGATAAGTCAAATAGTCAAAATAATAATAGGTCAAAATAATTCATAGTTTCATTGTATTTTTACTTAAAAACAGGGTATACTTTTATGTAAACAAGGTCTATTGGCTCTAAATTCCAAAACAAATGAAAAAAATTATAGTAATGGGTTGAACAGAAGTAAGACTAAAGATGTAACACACAATTGATTGAAAATGTATACTGTATGCTTTATAAACAGTCAAACCAGGCGGGGTCATTTTTGACCCCAGAGGACAAAAGGCGTAAGGCATTTGGGAGGACAACACGAGGGTTAAACCTAACCTAGCCAGTGCCATTGCTCCCACTTATCTGCCCGGTACTCTGCAGAATAATTAGTAAAAAATTCCATTTTTATTATTACAGTTTTATTTTATACAACCCCGGTCCACCCCCTCCACACTTATTTTACTGACAGACTCTTGGTGAATTCTTGGCATTAGACCCTACAGAAATCAAAGTTTTACACACTTTTTTTATCTTGTAGATTATACATATTCAATACACAAGTTCCACCTATTGGAGAGATCAAACACACACTCACCATCCACGTATGATAAAGGAAACATTGACAATATTGTACTCCAGAAAGCTGACTTACTGACAAGCTTCTGTAGGGATACATTTTAACTGACAAGATATTGTTTTTATTTGATTTATTTCTTTTAAATAGTTTTCTGGTTTCCAGGTTGGTGGTTGCTGTTTTTAACAACTCAACAGGTATCCCTCCTGGTGCTAGTGACGGACAAAGACATGGATTCCATTCGTGGTTCCCCCCCCCCCGAATAGATAGACCCATCATGCAACACCTACATATATTTACATAACCACACCCACTAGAACCCAGGTAGATTATGTAGGCATTTTAGTACATTTTAATGATCCCTTCCTAGATAGATTATACTTCTATGTAGGTACATTCTATTCTATCGTAGTATAATTTTTATTTTGTATTTGTATAATTTTCTGATTATTTCAAAAAATATTCATTTTTTTAAAATAAAAAAATAGCAATGGTGTGGCAACTCACAATACCCAAATGGAGGGAAACAATCATTGTTCTTACAATATATACTGATTTAAATGTCTCCCCCCTCCCCCCCTTTCTTTTTTTCTCTCTCTTATTCTCCTTTTATTTACAGTTTTACCCTATTTGCCCCTCTATTTTCCGATATAAGTGGGTTCCATTGTACTCTCAACCTACCATACTAGCTAATATCAGCCAAGGACCAATCAGACATTGACACATCAGCCTAAGCCTTTTTGACTTATGCCCTCTCAACCTAGCATACTAGCAAACACTATTTTAAGATCCAATCAGACTATATGAACCAATAGTCTTCTTTTAATGGGTTGAGAACCCACCCCTCTCCCCTTCCAACCAGGATTTATATCCCTTCCTCAAAGACAGCTCTTCTTAGCCTCTGAAGAAGCATTATACATGCGAAACGTCAGGCCTTTTTTTTCCCTTTTCCCTTTGTTTGATACAGTGAACTTATTGAAATTTGCTTTTGAAAGTTTTTAAATAATAAAGGTAAATTTTAATCCAGCTATTGGGAGGAAACAAGATACAACTTAAGAACTAACAACCGAAGACAACTGAAGAACCAACAACGGAAAACTTTAAAAGACAATCCAGAAATCAAGAAGATAAGAAGACAACGGACAACATAAGCTACCTGGGTCGCTCCCAGCCGGTACAAAAAGGATAATGAATCAATAAAACTTTAAAGGAATTTATCACTTCAACGGTATAACAGTCAAGTTGGTTGTAACATCCACCTGTGCTAATACCCCTCTTTCCAGGCTTTATCACCCACAGAATGTGGTAAGCATAATTCAACAACCACTATCTGTATGTGACTGAACATTAGCTGGGTTAAATATGCTTAGCAATAGATTCACTGTTTTGAACACCCTTCCGCAGGAGGGGGAGACAAACACCCACACTACAGCACAACACACAATGCCTAACACACCTTCCACTCAACACACAACTAAGACCTACTTCAAACTGATACAAGCCATACACCACAAACAAATCATTGAACATGCACTCAACACTCAGACATTTCCAGTGGGGATGATGAAACAGGTCACTAAACTCACAGACTTTATTAAACCATCATCCCCCAACATAGAGACAAAGCAGAAAGTAGCTGATAATACAAAAAATTGGATGTCAGCAAATATGCATATCTTGCATGAACACTACCAGGCAATACTAAACACTCTATCCCCTACAGGCTTCCCGTTTAACAGTAGTGCCTTCCAGACAGCAGCTCGTTGGGCCCAACACAGGTACAGGCACAAATTACGTGACAGTACAGTCCCCATAGTGCAATCACTGTTAGAGGACTCACCATCCACTAATGCTTTAGAACCAAATCCAGCTTTAGCACAGGCCAGACGACCTACTCTAGCCTCATGGCCATGTTCCACAGCCACAGCCAGAGCCAAGACCAGCTTACCAACTTCAGGGTCTTCCCCACACGTCCTAGCCGGGACACTACCATCCACTCTGGCCTCCAGGCTGACTCAATCCTCCTTAGGAAGGGTACCACGACCAGTTCCGAGACTTGAAGCAATTAAAGCCCCAACTTTGGCTCCTAGGTCTGTTAGGAGCAAACCAACATCCTCTCCAGATTTGGCTTGGTCCTCAAGGGGCACTGTTACCATACCCGTAGCTTCGACACTGACTAAGGCTCCAGATAACATACCACCCGTACCTTCCCCAACTCCTAATAGGGATACCCTTGCTTATCCTCAGTTCACCTCCCCACCACCTGACCCTGATGAATTTATAGTAGACTTTGAACTTAGAGAGGAGGAATTTCCCACTCTCCAGTCAATTATGGTAAAGACAAAGCACACCATAGCCCAGACTAAGACCATCACAGTCCAGGCGCAGGTGATACACAGACCCTGCAGCCAACTTGATTCCAGGAGTGCCCCCACATTGACTAGGGCCACGGAGACCACACAACCACCCCAAACACCAATTATCAGCAATGTAGCGATTCAATCTGATCTAAACATTTCTGACCTCTCTGGGTCAGACACTAACATCTCCACTCTTGTTCCAACAGAGGTTCAACTAACTAAACACCAAAACCCTGCTGAGGTGGTGACTATGGAAAGAGGAGTAAAGGTGGAAAAAGTTGTGATGATGGCAGAAACCAAAGGGAAAATCAATCCCAATAGTTTCCTGTCTGAACCTTCCCCAATACTAACCTCTCCACACACCAGATACCTCTTACCCACCCCACTTAGTCTGTCTCCAAAAAATAGGGTTCCTTCAGAGCCCACTGTGAGACTCACCCCTCTGCCTTCACCCAGACACTCTACCCCAACATCCCCAGCCACCCCCCCATTCTTGTACCAGCCAACTAGACATGACATGACAAACAGAAAAATCTATGACTGGAAAATAAAATCTCTCAAACCGATTGCTATCATTGGAGATTCAAATTTGAAAAGAATACCCTACCATCCGTACAAACACATCCAAATTGACAGTTATCCTGGAGCACAGTTCCACCACATTACTGGGGTATTGGCAAAATCTACCCCAAATCCTAACACCAAGGTGGTTGTGCTGTCTCTGGGGCTGAACAACAAAGATCAAACACAGAAACAAACACCCATAGGACAACTACAATCACTTCACAGTAAAGCAACAGCGATGTATCCTAATGCAACCATTTACTTTCCCATCATTAACTACTCTCCCCACCTGTCAGAGAAACAACAAACCATGTTGAAATATATCAACTCCCACATCGCCACACACTACAACCCCCTATTAGAAATCCACCATTCAGATTTCCACACAGAGAAAGACAATATACACTGGACAGCAGATACAGGGGCAAAAATACTCCAACATTGGATGGAACAGCTAAAATAGTGGGGGAGGGTATGCCTACATCACAGCCCCTCCACCAAGACACAAACATCCTTAATCTTTCATCCACATTTCACTTATCACCCTCTGAGACTCGGCTGCTGGAGAGGGGACTCACTTTTATCCCCACACCACTGCATTCTGACTATGGGGACCTCCAGAGGGACATCTACAGGTATCATAGAGCTCTGAAACTTTTGGACCACTTTGATTATAAATCGGATTACCGAACCCTACCGTTCACAGCTCCATCCAGATGGGAACCAAAATCACAGACAATATCAGCACCCATTAGGAAACTCATTAAAACTAATACCCACATCATCAGAGAATTCCATACCGCTACCATAACTTCACAACAGAATATCACAGTAGAAGAAAGACAAGCCATAGCTAAATTAAGGAAACACAAACATATAACTATAAAACCAGCAGACAAAGGCTCAAAGATAATTATTATGGACAACCAACAGTACCTCTTTGAAGCTCACCGCCAACTCTCTAACACACAACACTATACCCCTATTCCTGCCTCTACACAGATCCAGACACAAATAAAAATTAGACACATAATATTAGATCTTTATAAAAAGAAATACATTACATATAGACAAAAGGAATATCTAGATGGACCAGACTTACCCAGACAGAGACTCTTCTATCTCCTCCCTAAGATACATCAAACACCAGATACCTGGACAGTCCCTTTTGAGGTCCCGAAGGGAAGACCTATTGTGTCGGACTGTGGGAGCGAGTCCTCGCCAGCAGCGGAGTTTATTGACTATTTCCTCAACCCCATTTCACAAAGGCACCCCAGCTATCTGAAGGACACATACCACTTCATAGACACGCTTCACAACATTCCAGTCCCAGCAAACGCATACCTATTCACTATAGATATAGATTCTCTCTACACCAACATAGATATCTTGTCAGGTTTAGCAGCAGTGAAATCTGCACTCCGGAGATATCCAGATCCAGATAGACCAGACTCACACCTCCTACAGCTTCTAGAGCTTGGATTAAGAAACAATGATTTCACATTCAATAATAAACACTACTTACAGATTCATGGGACGGCGATGGGCAAAAAGTTTGCCCCAGCCTATGCTAATATTTATATGGCGGACTGGGAGTTGACAGCCTTAGATAAATGCCCATTGCGTCCCATGTTTTATAGACGATACCTGGATGATATCTTCGGAGTGTGGGAACATGATCTGGTACATTTCAAAACGTTTATTGAAATACTCAATAACCATCACCCAACCATAACTGTTAAATATGTCATTCACCCACATACAATTAACTTCCTGGATACAACAATATTCTTTCCAGAGACTGACACACACATAGTCTCTTTACAAACAAAAGTATACTTTAAAGACACAGACACACATGCCTTACTTCATAAGTCCAGTTATCACCCAAAACATACATTCACTGGTATTGTAAAATCACAACTCATTCGATTTCATAGATTATGTACACAACATAAAGACTTTAATCTAGCCACACAGACTCTTTTTAGTGCACTGAGAAAGAGGGGATATTCAAAGCGATCACTGAGGTATATAAAGGCCAACACATTGGCGGGCTTCACCCAGAACAGATTGCCTGATCCTCCTAACCCTACCCCTAACCCTAACCTTAACCCTAACCTTAACCTTAACCTTAACCCTAACCCTAACCCTAACCTTATCCCTAACCTTAACCCTAACCCTAACCTTAACCCTAACCTTAACCCTAACCCTAACCCTAACCTTAACCTTAACCTTAACCCTAACCTTAACCCTAACCTTAACCCTAACCCTAACCCTAACCCTAACCCTAACCTCAACCTTAACCTTAAACTTAACCTCCATAACTCTCCCGGGAGAACTCTTGACCAGGTACTGACTCCTGACCTGGGGGAACAGCCCACGCCTATCCCTATCCCTTTCCCGATTCTGGGTATGTATCCCTATCCCCCCCATCCTATCCCGGTCCTCCACCCTCAGACCTTTCCCAGACCCCCTGTTCCTATTCCCCCAACAGACACAGAACCACAGATTATACCCATTATCAGCACCTTCTCCGACGTAAACAGACTCCTTCACTCTAGACTAAAATTCGCTTTCACCCAAACACAACGCACATTCCCCCCACTTCAGGAATTCAGACCCATATCAGCTTTCCGTAGAAACCCCAATCTAAGGGATCTCTTAATCTTTGCAAAGTTTTCCAATAAACCTACTCCCAAACTACCCATTGAACAACAGTATCATAGACAACTTTCACACATTCAAAATCCACATGCACAAACCTCCAGTCCTATTTCACAACTCATGACCATCCATAGTACCAATATTGTCTATGCCATAACATGCACACTATGCCACAACATTTATATAGGAGAAACCGGTCACACAGTCCTGACACGCCTCAAACAGCACCTCTACACAATTAGAAAAAACATATTACAAACACACCTGGTCCAACATTTTCAGATTCACCCAACAACTTCCCTCTATATTACCGGTCTGGAGATGAAATCCACCTGGACCAGAGGCCAGAGAAAAGCGGCCGAATCCAGGTGGATTTCAAAACTTAATACTTTGGCTCCACTGGGGATGAATATCAAAGAATAAATAAAAACATTAACACTTTTGAGTTCTCGAGACCGGGCAAAGGTGCAATAGGCCCGTGCAACCTAAAGGTTTGAAACCAGTATACACATAAACCCTCTTAACCCTCCTGTTGTCCTGGGGTCATTCTGACCCCAAATTAAATCTTTTGCCGACAAAATATGTTTTTTATTCATCAATTGGTCTGAAAATAACGGTAGTTGTTTAATACTATGCTCTTTATGATTCAAACAAATTTGAAGTAATTTGATTGAATTATGGGTGTTTTACTAAATGTAATAACTTCTGTTGTCCTCTGGGGTCAAAAAGACCCCGCAGCACAAAGTTTACATACTGCTTGGCAAAACATCTTTGATCATGTTTCTTTGATGTGTGGGGTCAAAAGTTATTTGATCATGTTTCTTTGATGTGTGGGGTCAAAACATCTTTGATCATGTTTCTTTGATGTGTGGGGTCAAAACATCTTTGATCATGTTTCTTTGATGTGTGGGGTCAAGCAATGGTTATGACAACAACAACAACAAAAAAAGTATTTTCTCACAGGTGTTTGGGCATTTCACATTTTAGTCTGAGAGAGACAGGCAGCACAATGAGGAGGCAGAAGCTTTATAATGCACAGGAGGCTTGCAAGATAATTTTTGAAATAAAAGAAAATAATGACCAGGAGGACAATGCTGCACATAATGAGGATGAATCAACTGATGAAGAGGGTTCAGGGTCAGAAGAGAAGGAACATAATGATGAGGTGATAGATCCAACATACAGACAGCATGCTACTTCTTCCTCCGAAGATTCCCCCACATCTCCTGCTGCAGAAATGGAAGATGATTATGAATATAAGGAAATGGATGAACGTGATGATGACGTAGAATCTGAAGCTGGTATGGAAGAAGTGTCAGAAGTGGAGCACTGCACCTATTATGATGAAGAATCAACAGATGAGGTAGAATCTGAAGTTGAAATGGAAGAAGTGTCAGAAGTGGAGGACATCATCTATTATGATGAAGACGAAGAATCAACAGATGAGGTAGAATCTGAGGAAGAGGACCCAGCTGAGATGGAAGAATATTTCCAGTCAAAGGATGAAACATTGATCTGGTCTTCCATCCCTCCCAGTGACCGACGACGCATGTTGACAGCAGAGAGAGATACAAGCCACCATGGTCCAACTGCATATGCAAGGTCTCGGATTGATGACATAAAGTCCACTTTTGACCTGTTTCTGCCAAAGCCTATTGAAGACGCAGTGCTGAGCATGACAAACAAGGAGGGGCAACGCGTTTATGGCAACAAGTGGAGAAAGATGGATCAAATGGATTTGCAGGCATATGTGGGTGTGTTGATTCTTGCTGGCGTGTACCGATCTAGTAAGGAAGCTACATCTAGTTTATGGCATGCCGAGTCTGGTAGGACAATTTTCCGTGCTACCATGACACTCAAGATGTTTCATAAAATCTCAAGAGTGATTAGATTTGATGATAAAGCCACAAGAGAAAATCGCCGTGCACGAGACAAACTTGCTCCCATTCGAGATGTATGGGACAAGTGGGTGTCTCTCCTGCCGTTGATGTACGATCCAGGTACTGATGTGACTGTGGATGAGCGCCTGGTCCCCTTCAGAGGTCGCTGTCCATTCAAACAGTACATCCCGAGTAAACCAGGGAAATTTGGGATAAAAATATGGGTAGCATGCGATGCCAGGTCTAGCTATGCATGGAACATGCAGGTATACACTGGCAAACCGGCTGGTGCGCAGTCAGAAAAAAATCAGGGCATGAGAGTTGTCCTTGACATGACAGAAGGTCTCCGGGGGAAAACAATCACCTGTGACAACTTTTTTACTTCACATGCTCTTGGCTTGCAGCTGCTGAAAAGAAAGCTGTACATGGTGGGAACAGTACGGAGGAATAAGCCTGAGCTTCCCCCTGCTCTGGTGTCAAAAAAGGACCGGGCACGGTTCTCATCGAAGTTTGCCTTCACCGAGACCCATGCTCTAGTGTCATATCACCCCAAAAAACAGAAAAATGTTCTTCTGATGAGCACTCTGCATCGGGATGCTGCTGTGAGCAACAGGGATGACAAAAGGCCCAAAATCATTGAAGATTACAATCACAACAAAGGTGGTGTTGATATCCTTGACAAAGTTACCAGTGTGTACACGTGCAAAAGAATGACAGCCCGTTGGCCACTCGTTGTCTTCTACAACATTCTCGACGTGTCTGCATACAACTCTTTTGTCCTATGGTCTGAAATCAAGCCAGCCTGGAATCAGGGAAAGTACAACAAGAGAAGGCTCTTCATGGAGGAGCTTGGGCGACAACTGGTGATACCTCACATCAAGCGACGCAAGGTTATTCCCCGCACGTCAGCCGCTGTCAAATTGGTTAAGGAGATCCAGCAGGTCTCCTCCAGCTCTACCTCTGCAGCAGCTCCCCCTCTCCCAGTTCCCTCATGCCGACCAGCCCTTCCTCGCCCATTACCCAAAAGGAGTAGGTGCAAATTCTGCCCTCGCCGAAGTGATTTCAAAACATCCAAAATGTGCCAAAAATGCAATGCATACATCTGCAAAGATCACGCCATTACTACCTGCCTCGCATGCAACTGAGGGCTCATTCAGACTAAAAAGTTAGGTTTTGAAGTTGAAAATGTTTTGGAAATGAATTATAACATGTGTTATATGTCAGGTAATAGGTTGGAATAAAGTTGACTGAAAAGTTGAAACAGAGAAGTGATTGTAAATGTATACTGTATGCTTTATAAACAGTCAAACCAGGCGGGGTCATTTTTGACCCCAGAGGACAAAAGGTGTGATTATGGGCTGTCATTAATAAAAATAAAATGATTCAAAAACAGCATCCTCACTAAACTTTTACAAATACCACTCAGTGATAAGTCAAATAGTCAAAATAATAATAGGTCAAAATAATTCATAGTTTCATTGTATTTTTACTTAAAAACAGGGTATACTTTTATGTAAACAAGGTCTATTGGCTCTAAATTCCAAAACAAATGAAAAAAATTATAGTAATGGGTTGAACAGAAGTAAGACTAAAGATGTAACACAGAATTGATTGAAAATGTATACTGTATGCTTTATAAACAGTCAAACCAGGCGGGGTCATTTTTGACCCCAGAGGACAAAAGGTGTGATTATGGGCTGTCATTAATAAAAATAAAATGATTCAAAAACAGCATCCTCACTAAACTTTTACAAATACCACTCAGTGATAAGTCAAATAGTCAAAATAATAATAGGTCAAAATAATTCATAGTTTCATTGTATTTTTACTTAAAAACAGGGTATACTTTTATGTAAACAAGGTCTATTGGCTCTAAATTCCAAAACAAATGAAAAAAATTATAGTAATGGGTTGAACAGAAGTAAGACTAAAGATGTAACACACAATTGATTGAAAATGTATACTGTATGCTTTATAAACAGTCAAACCAGGCGGGGTCATTTTTGACCCCAGAGGACAAAAGGCGTAAGGCATTTGGGAGGACAACACGAGGGTTAAACCTAACCTAGCCAGTGCCATTGCTCCCACTTATCTGCCCGGTACTCTGCAGAATAATTAGTAAAAAATTCCATTTTTATTATTACAGTTTTATTTTATACAACCCCGGTCCACCCCCTCCACACTTATTTTACTGACAGACTCTTGGTGAATTCTTGGCATTAGACCCTACAGAAATCAAAGTTTTACACACTTTTTTTATCTTGTAGATTATACATATTCAATACACAAGTTCCACCTATTGGAGAGATCAAACACACACTCACCATCCACGTATGATAAAGGAAACATTGACAATATTGTACTCCAGAAAGCTGACTTACTGACAAGCTTCTGTAGGGATACATTTTAACTGACAAGATATTGTTTTTATTTGATTTATTTCTTTTAAATAGTTTTCTGGTTTCCAGGTTGGTGGTTGCTGTTTTTAACAACTCAACAGGTATCCCTCCTGGTGCTAGTGACGGACAAAGACATGGATTCCATTCGTGGTTCCCCCCCCCCCGAATAGATAGACCCATCATGCAACACCTACATATATTTACATAACCACACCCACTAGAACCCAGGTAGATTATGTAGGCATTTTAGTACATTTTAATGATCCCTTCCTAGATAGATTATACTTCTATGTAGGTACATTCTATTCTATCGTAGTATAATTTTTATTTTGTATTTGTATAATTTTCTGATTATTTCAAAAAATATTCATTTTTTTAAAATAAAAAAATAGCAATGGTGTGGCAACTCACAATACCCAAATGGAGGGAAACAATCATTGTTCTTACAATATATACTGATTTAAATGTCTCCCCCCTCCCCCCCTTTCTTTTTTTCTCTCTCTTATTCTCCTTTTATTTACAGTTTTACCCTATTTGCCCCTCTATTTTCCGATATAAGTGGGTTCCATTGTACTCTCAACCTACCATACTAGCTAATATCAGCCAAGGACCAATCAGACATTGACACATCAGCCTAAGCCTTTTTGACTTATGCCCTCTCAACCTAGCATACTAGCAAACACTATTTTAAGATCCAATCAGACTATATGAACCAATAGTCTTCTTTTAATGGGTTGAGAACCCACCCCTCTCCCCTTCCAACCAGGATTTATATCCCTTCCTCAAAGACAGCTCTTCTTAGCCTCTGAAGAAGCATTATACATGCGAAACGTCAGGCCTTTTTTTTCCCTTTTCCCTTTGTTTGATACAGTGAACTTATTGAAATTTGCTTTTGAAAGTTTTTAAATAATAAAGGTAAATTTTAATCCAGCTATTGGGAGGAAACAAGATACAACTTAAGAACTAACAACCGAAGACAACTGAAGAACCAACAACGGAAAACTTTAAAAGACAATCCAGAAATCAAGAAGATAAGAAGACAACGGACAACATAAGCTACCTGGGTCGCTCCCAGCCGGTACAAAAAGGATAATGAATCAATAAAACTTTAAAGGAATTTATCACTTCAACGGTATAACAGTCAAGTTGGTTGTAACATCCACCTGTGCTAATACCCCTCTTTCCAGGCTTTATCACCCACAGAATGTGGTAAGCATAATTCAACAACCACTATCTGTATGTGACTGAACATTAGCTGGGTTAAATATGCTTAGCAATAGATTCACTGTTTTGAACACCCTTCCGCAGGAGGGGGAGACAAACACCCACACTACAGCACAACACACAATGCCTAACACACCTTCCACTCAACACACAACTAAGACCTACTTCAAACTGATACAAGCCATACACCACAAACAAATCATTGAACATGCACTCAACACTCAGACATTTCCAGTGGGGATGATGAAACAGGTCACTAAACTCACAGACTTTATTAAACCATCATCCCCCAACATAGAGACAAAGCAGAAAGTAGCTGATAATACAAAAAATTGGATGTCAGCAAATATGCATATCTTGCATGAACACTACCAGGCAATACTAAACACTCTATCCCCTACAGGCTTCCCGTTTAACAGTAGTGCCTTCCAGACAGCAGCTCGTTGGGCCCAACACAGGTACAGGCACAAATTACGTGACAGTACAGTCCCCATAGTGCAATCACTGTTAGAGGACTCACCATCCACTAATGCTTTAGAACCAAATCCAGCTTTAGCACAGGCCAGACGACCTACTCTAGCCTCATGGCCATGTTCCACAGCCACAGCCAGAGCCAAGACCAGCTTACCAACTTCAGGGTCTTCCCCACACGTCCTAGCCGGGACACTACCATCCACTCTGGCCTCCAGGCTGACTCAATCCTCCTTAGGAAGGGTACCACGACCAGTTCCGAGACTTGAAGCAATTAAAGCCCCAACTTTGGCTCCTAGGTCTGTTAGGAGCAAACCAACATCCTCTCCAGATTTGGCTTGGTCCTCAAGGGGCACTGTTACCATACCCGTAGCTTCGACACTGACTAAGGCTCCAGATAACATACCACCCGTACCTTCCCCAACTCCTAATAGGGATACCCTTGCTTATCCTCAGTTCACCTCCCCACCACCTGACCCTGATGAATTTATAGTAGACTTTGAACTTAGAGAGGAGGAATTTCCCACTCTCCAGTCAATTATGGTAAAGACAAAGCACACCATAGCCCAGACTAAGACCATCACAGTCCAGGCGCAGGTGATACACAGACCCTGCAGCCAACTTGATTCCAGGAGTGCCCCCACATTGACTAGGGCCACGGAGACCACACAACCACCCCAAACACCAATTATCAGCAATGTAGCGATTCAATCTGATCTAAACATTTCTGACCTCTCTGGGTCAGACACTAACATCTCCACTCTTGTTCCAACAGAGGTTCAACTAACTAAACACCAAAACCCTGCTGAGGTGGTGACTATGGAAAGAGGAGTAAAGGTGGAAAAAGTTGTGATGATGGCAGAAACCAAAGGGAAAATCAATCCCAATAGTTTCCTGTCTGAACCTTCCCCAATACTAACCTCTCCACACACCAGATACCTCTTACCCACCCCACTTAGTCTGTCTCCAAAAAATAGGGTTCCTTCAGAGCCCACTGTGAGACTCACCCCTCTGCCTTCACCCAGACACTCTACCCCAACATCCCCAGCCACCCCCCCATTCTTGTACCAGCCAACTAGACATGACATGACAAACAGAAAAATCTATGACTGGAAAATAAAATCTCTCAAACCGATTGCTATCATTGGAGATTCAAATTTGAAAAGAATACCCTACCATCCGTACAAACACATCCAAATTGACAGTTATCCTGGAGCACAGTTCCACCACATTACTGGGGTATTGGCAAAATCTACCCCAAATCCTAACACCAAGGTGGTTGTGCTGTCTCTGGGGCTGAACAACAAAGATCAAACACAGAAACAAACACCCATAGGACAACTACAATCACTTCACAGTAAAGCAACAGCGATGTATCCTAATGCAACCATTTACTTTCCCATCATTAACTACTCTCCCCACCTGTCAGAGAAACAACAAACCATGTTGAAATATATCAACTCCCACATCGCCACACACTACAACCCCCTATTAGAAATCCACCATTCAGATTTCCACACAGAGAAAGACAATATACACTGGACAGCAGATACAGGGGCAAAAATACTCCAACATTGGATGGAACAGCTAAAATAGTGGGGGAGGGTATGCCTACATCACAGCCCCTCCACCAAGACACAAACATCCTTAATCTTTCATCCACATTTCACTTATCACCCTCTGAGACTCGGCTGCTGGAGAGGGGACTCACTTTTATCCCCACACCACTGCATTCTGACTATGGGGACCTCCAGAGGGACATCTACAGGTATCATAGAGCTCTGAAACTTTTGGACCACTTTGATTATAAATCGGATTACCGAACCCTACCGTTCACAGCTCCATCCAGATGGGAACCAAAATCACAGACAATATCAGCACCCATTAGGAAACTCATTAAAACTAATACCCACATCATCAGAGAATTCCATACCGCTACCATAACTTCACAACAGAATATCACAGTAGAAGAAAGACAAGCCATAGCTAAATTAAGGAAACACAAACATATAACTATAAAACCAGCAGACAAAGGCTCAAAGATAATTATTATGGACAACCAACAGTACCTCTTTGAAGCTCACCGCCAACTCTCTAACACACAACACTATACCCCTATTCCTGCCTCTACACAGATCCAGACACAAATAAAAATTAGACACATAATATTAGATCTTTATAAAAAGAAATACATTACATATAGACAAAAGGAATATCTAGATGGACCAGACTTACCCAGACAGAGACTCTTCTATCTCCTCCCTAAGATACATCAAACACCAGATACCTGGACAGTCCCTTTTGAGGTCCCGAAGGGAAGACCTATTGTGTCGGACTGTGGGAGCGAGTCCTCGCCAGCAGCGGAGTTTATTGACTATTTCCTCAACCCCATTTCACAAAGGCACCCCAGCTATCTGAAGGACACATACCACTTCATAGACACGCTTCACAACATTCCAGTCCCAGCAAACGCATACCTATTCACTATAGATAT
Source organism: Coregonus lavaretus (assembly GCF_964263955.1). NCBI lineage: Eukaryota > Metazoa > Chordata > Actinopteri > Salmoniformes > Salmonidae > Coregonus > Coregonus lavaretus. The sequence continues at coordinate 50,523,403 of NC_140004.1, forward strand.
AGATTCTCTCTACACCAACATAGATATCTTGTCAGGTTTAGCAGCAGTGAAATCTGCACTCCGGAGATATCCAGATCCAGATAGACCAGACTCACACCTCCTACAGCTTCTAGAGCTTGGATTAAGAAACAATGATTTCACATTCAATAATAAACACTACTTACAGATTCATGGGACGGCGATGGGCAAAAAGTTTGCCCCAGCCTATGCTAATATTTATATGGCGGACTGGGAGTTGACAGCCTTAGATAAATGCCCATTGCGTCCCATGTTTTATAGACGATACCTGGATGATATCTTCGGAGTGTGGGAACATGATCTGGTACATTTCAAAACGTTTATTGAAATACTCAATAACCATCACCCAACCATAACTGTTAAATATGTCATTCACCCACATACAATTAACTTCCTGGATACAACAATATTCTTTCCAGAGACTGACACACACAGTCTCTTTACAAACAAAAGTATACTTTAAAGACACAGACACACATGCCTTACTTCATAAGTCCAGTTATCACCCAAAACATACATTCACTGGTATTGTAAAATCACAACTCATTCGATTTCATAGATTATGTACACAACATAAAGACTTTAATCTAGCCACACAGACTCTTTTTAGTGCACTGAGAAAGAGGGGATATTCAAAGCGATCACTGAGGTATATAAAGGCCAACACATTGGCGGGCTTCACCCAGAACAGATTGCCTGATCCTCCTAACCCTACCCCTAACCCTAACCTTAACCCTAACCTTAACCTTAACCCTAACCCTAACCCTAACCCTAACCTTACCCCTAACCTTAACCCTAACCCTAACCTTAACCCTAACCTTAACCCTAACCCTAACCCTAACCTTAACCTTAACCTTACCCCTAACCTTACCCCTAACCTTAACCCTAACCTTAACCCTAACCCTAACCCTAACCCTAACCCTAACCTCAACCTTAACCTTAAACTTAATCTCCATAACTCTCCCGGGAGAACTCTTGACCAGGTACTGACTCCTGACCTGGGGGAACAGCCCACGCCTATCCCTATCCCTTTCCCGATTCTGGGTATGTATCCCTATCCCCCCCATCCTATCCCGGTCCTCCACCCTCAGACCTTTCCCAGACCCCCTGTTCCTATTCCCCCAACAGACACAGAACCACAGATTATACCCATTATCAGCACCTTCTCCGACGTAAACAGACTCCTTCACTCTAGACTAAAATTCGCTTTCACCCAAACACAACGCACATTCCCCCCACTTCAGGAATTCAGACCCATATCAGCTTTCCGTAGAAACCCCAATCTAAGGGATCTCTTAATCTTTGCAAAGTTTTCCAATAAACCTACTCCCAAACTACCCATTGAACAACAGTATCATAGACAACTTTCACACATTCAAAATCCACATGCACAAACCTCCAGTCCTATTTCACAACTCATGACCATCCATAGTACCAATATTGTCTATGCCATAACATGCACACTATGCCACAACATTTATATAGGAGAAACCGGTCACACAGTCCTGACACGCCTCAAACAGCACCTCTACACAATTAGAAAAAACATATTACAAACACACCTGGTCCAACATTTTCAGATTCACCCAACAACTTCCCTCTATATTACCGGTCTGGAGATGAAATCCACCTGGACCAGAGGCCAGAGAAAAGCGGCCGAATCCAGGTGGATTTCAAAACTTAATACTTTGGCTCCACTGGGGATGAATATCAAAGAATAAATAAAAACATTAACACTTTTGAGTTCTCGAGACCGGGCAAAGGTGCAATAGGCCCGTGCAACCTAAAGGTTTGAAACCAGTATAAACATAAACCCTCTTAAACCTAACCCTAACCCCTAACCCTAACCCTTAACCCTAACCCTAACCCCTAACCCTAACCCTAACCCTAACCCTAAACCTAAACCTAACCCTAACCCTAAACCCTAACCCTAACCCCAACCCTAACCCTAACCCTAACCCCTAACCCTAACCCTAACCCCTAACCCCTAACCCTAACCCTAACCCTAACCCTAACCCCTAACCCTAACCCTAACCCTAACCCTAACCTTAACCCTTACCCTAACCCGGGTTCGTATCCTGTTCCAACTCCTAACCCTACCCCCAACCCTACTCCTAACCCTAACCCTACCCCCAACCCTACTCCTAACCCTAACCCTAACCCTACTCCTAACCCTAACCCTACCCCCAACCCTACTCCTAACCCTAACCCCAACCCTAACCCTAACCCTAACCCTACCCCCAACCCTACACCTAACCCTACTCCTAACCCTAACCTTAACCCTTACCCTAATCTGGGTTCGTATCCTGCTCCCACCCCTGACCCTAACCTTAACCCTTACCCTAACC
>NC_140004.1:50530768-50630768 GCF_964263955.1 Coregonus lavaretus
ACCCTCTACATATCTCTATGTTCTCTGTGCACATGACTTCACTATTGCTAGTGAAGTCTAAGTGCTCCATTGAATCCGCATTGCGGAAGTTCAGCTTTACAGAGTGATTGAAATTTAAAGGCAATATTCCCACATTAGCGGAGACTGCATTTACACTAATGCTGTATATGTCGGTTCTTTCGGAAAGTACCTTTACATTTCTATTGTGTAATCTGTAACACTTCAGCTTTACAGATTGAATAGAGCCCTAAATCATTTTATAGAATTTAAACAATACCACTTTCGTGCTTACAGTTGAAGTTTAAATGAGTCTGCACACATTTGAATGGTGTTTCTGCACTGCTCAGTGGATGTTTAGGAGTAAATTCTCTGTCAGCAGTTATATAATAATAATATGCCATTTAGCAGACGCTTTTATCCAAAGCAACTTACAGTCATGTGTGCATACATTTTTACGTATGGGTGGTCCCGGGGATCGGACCCACTACCCTGGCGTTACAAGCGCCATGCTCTACCCATTGAGCTACAGAGGACCACTATATGAAATAGTGCCAATATTGTACAATCACTAAGTATGATCATATTTATTTTACAGTTATAAGCAAAGTGAAACAGCACAGTAAGTCATTTATAATTTGATTGTTACTATGTTTAGAAAGCATTTCAGGCCCTATTGCCCCACTTTTGTTGAATAGGGAAAATATCATATGTGACCCGTTTCAGGAAGCTAGGCGTATGTCGCACTTCATTACTTCACAGGAGAGGCATTTTAACGTAATTTAAAAAATGATTTTTTGGCAGAAATGTCTTCTGGAACATGAGAACTTTCATGTGCCTTAATAACAACCATCATTCTGTAAATAAAAAATAAAATAGTTAAGTTACAAGCCTAGTTGGTTTATCCACCTTCCGCTAGCCATGATTGGCTGAGATAATGGATGGGCTGGACATGCCGAAAGATGTGTTCGGATTGGTCTGCAACGTAGCATGCTTCTGTCTATAATTTGACCTGTTCAGTCCGTGTAGATAATCCTTGCTACAGCGGCTTTCTTGGAAGATATAATGTTAGCCATGGAGAACTGCTAAAGGGTTACTACTGCTCTCACCAACATGGCTGCCCTGAATTTAACAGGCGCTATCAACAAAGATCAGTTGGAGCGTTGGGCCAGTAACCAAAAGGTTGCTGGATCGAATCCCCGAGCTGACAAGGTAAAACTCTGTTCCTCTGCCCCTTAGCAAGGCAATTAACCCACTGTTCCCCGGGCGCCGATGATCCTAGACCCGTCTCTCCTGACGGAGTTCCACCGTGGACACCCTACGCGCCCTGCTCCGCGTCCTCCTGGTCGTCCCCGAGGCCGGGGTAAAACATCCTAGACCCTTAGCAAGGCAATTAACCCACTGTTCCCCGGGCACCGATGACGTGGATGCCGATTAACCCACTCTTCCCCGGGCGCCGATGACGTGGATGCCGATTAACCCACTGTTCCCCGGGCGCCGATGACGTGGATGCCGATTAACCCACTGTTCCCCGGGCGCCGATGACGTGGATGCCGATTAACCCACTATTCCCCGGGCGCCGATGACGTGGATGCCGATTAACCCACTGTTCCCCGGGCGCCGATGACGTGGATGCCGATTAACCCACTGTTCCCCGGGCGCCGATGACGTGGATGCTGATTAAGGAGGCCCCCTGCACCTCTCTAATTCAGAGAGGTTGGGTTGAATACGGAAGACACATTTAAGTTGAATGCATTCAGTTGTACAACTGACTAGGTATCCCCCTTTCCCTGTATGGGTTGGGATTATGGTTCATTGTTTAGCTAGCTAGCTACATGTCTAAACAAAAGACTCCACTTCGCCAGATGATTACATGACACTTCAAGTTAGCCAGGTGTGTCTGGGGGTGATTATAGAATTTATTTCACATGACTCATCAATTTAAACAAGTGCTTCTGGGTAAGCATCATGTAATAATTATACAATATTTTTATCTGGACACTTTCTATTTTTGATATTGCTACTATGCAAACATACAAGTAACCATTTCACTGTACCGTTTACACCAGGGATCATCAACTAGATTCAGCCGCGGGCCGGTTTTATCTTGAGCGGATGGTCAGGGGGGCAGTACATAATTACAAATTATTTATAAACTGCAATTTGACCGCAGGAATCCCAAACAGATATCATATTTTACTAAAACATACTGTACTAATTTCAAACCATACTGTACTAACCCTTAAATTTGTACACTATCACATGTACAATATTTGTCTATTATGCATGGGTTTTACTTGGGAACAGATTTTTTCAATTAAAATCACTTGAAGCTGATTTCCTGGTGTTTTTGCAGCCTTTTATATCCAACAATGAAAATTCCCCCAAAGTGTTTTTTACTAATATTTATTTTTGCTCAGAAAACTTTGGGGCCAAATAATAACTGCGGGACAAATTTGGCCAGTTGGGGAGCCCTGGTTTACACCTTCTGTATTCTGTGCATGTGACAAATAAACGTTGATTTTATTTTATATTGTATGTGTTTACCAGAGACATGTGAAGAACAACATTACCTGCACCAAAGTCAGATTAGGATATAGGCCAAGGACTAGATAAAGTGTATTTTTACTGCTAATTTTTGCTATTACTAACACCACTTTTAGTCTTAATCTTTGGTTGTTTACTACACTACCTTACTCATTCGGTTTAGCAAATGGCCTTACATGTGAATCCTTAAAGAGATGGGTGGGGCTAAGGCTTAAGAGGGTGTGAACGATGCTGAATGGGTGTTGACAAAGAAGAGCTCTCCAGTAGGTGTACCTAAACATTCAAGGGCTAGCAGAATGACTTTCCCATTGTTCCTCAACTGCAGTGTACGATATGCCATTTTGTATCTCTGAGTCTCAACTTTTAACCAATGAACAGCATTTCAAATTTTGCAACAAGACCAAATAGAGGAGGTCGGTCACGTATATCATTTTTCATATTTTCTGAATATTTGTACTATGTACTTGAGCTGGTGTGCTCTAAAGTAACTACAACTCAGCAATTTATAATGATTTTTTACCAGAAAGGGAGTTATTGTTTATGGCCATCTCATGAGATCGCTTTGAGCCCCTGTACCAGCTGTCCTCTGTCGGGGGCTTGGTTGTTTCCTCCATGGCTGTGGATGAACCTCCAGATACCTCTCCCTGTCCTAGTCAATCAACTGCCTGGGCACAGCCTGGACCACCGCTGCCCCCCTCCACTGGGCCGTGCTCTCTGGATCAGAGCTCTGTCCCTTTGGTGGTTGTGGCCTGCAGGTAGCCGGCGTCTCAGCAGCCCTCTTCTCAGGTGAGTTCTGTGTCATGAAGCTGGTTGAGAGAATGCCAAGCGTGTGGAAAGCTGTCATCAAGGCAAAGGTGGCTACTTTGAAGAAACTCAAATATAAAATATATTTTGATTTGTTTAACACTTTTCTGGTTAAAAACATGATTCCATATGTGTTATTTCATAGTTTGGATGTCTTCACTACTATTGTACAATGTAGGAAATAGTAAAAATAAAGAAGAACCCTTGAATGAGTAGGTGTGTCCAATCTTTTGACTGGTACTGTAACCTGTATATCTGTACCTGGGGCAAAGACTTTGTGTTTTCCTGAGGCAAAAGTTCAGGATATCACCAGGTTGCTTCCCGAGGCTGTGAGTCAGTCACCAGGGGCTGATACTGTCATGGTTCATGTGGGGCCAAATTACATTATGAAGAGTAGCTCAGAACAGCTGAAGATGGATTTTTAAAGAACTGATTGAAAGAACTAAGCATGCACCCACTAAGAAAATGACTGTAAAAACGGTTAAATCCCTGTGGATTGATGAGGAATTGAAAAATTGAATGGTTGAGAGGGATGAGGCAAAAGAGATGGCAAATAAGTCTGGCTGCACAACCGATTGGCCAACGTACTGCAAATTGAGAAATCATGTGACAAAACTGAATAAAAATAAGAAACTACACTATGAAACAAAGGTAAATGACATAAAGAATGATAGTAAAAAGCTTTGGAGCACCATCAATGAAATTGTGGGCAAAAAGGCAAACTCCGCTCCATCATTCATTGAATCAGATGGCTCATTCATCACAAAACCCACTGATTTGGCCAACTACTTTAATGCTTTTTTCATTGGCAAGATTAGCAAACTTAAGCATGACGCTACACATCCAAGTATATCTGACCAAATTATGAAAGACAAGCATTGTAATTTTGAATTCCGTAAAGTAAGTGTGGAAGAGGTGAAAAAAGTATTATTGTCGATCAACAATGACAAGCCACCGGGGTCTGACAACTTGGATGGAAAATTACTGAGGATAATAGCGGACAATATTGCCACTCCTATTTGCCACATCTTCAATTTAAGCCTACTAGAAAGTGTGTGCCCTCAGGCCTGAAGGGAAGCAAAAGTCATTCCGCTACCCAAGAATAGTAAAGCCCCCTTTACTGGCTCAAATAGCCGACCAATCAGCCTGTTACCAACTCTTAGTAAACCTTTAGAAAAAGTTGTGTTTGACCAGAAACAATGCTATTTTACAGTAAACTAATTGACAACAGACTTTCAGCACGCTAATAGGGAAGAACATTCAACAAGCACAGCACTTACAAAAATGACTGATGATTGGCTGAGAGAAATTGATGATAAAAAGATTGTGGGGGCTGTTTTGTTAGACTTCAGTGCAGCTTATGACATTATCGATCATAGTCTGTTGCTGGAAAAACGTATGTGTTATGGCTTTACACCCCCTGCTATATTGTGGATAAAGAGTTACCTGTCTAACAGAACACAGAGTGTGTTCTTTAATGGAAGCCTCTCTAATAAAATCCAGGAAGAATCAGGAATTCCCCAGGGCAGCTGTCTAGGCCTCTTACTTTTTTCAATCTTTACTAACGACATGCCACTGGCTTTAAGTAAAGCCAGTATGTCTATGTATGCGGATGACTCAACACTATACACGTCAGCTACAACAGCGACTGAAATGACAGCAACACTTAAAGAGCGGCAGTTAGTTTCAGAAATATTTAAAAAACTGAAAGCATTGTATTTGCGACAAATCATTTACTAAACCCTAAACCTAAACTAAATCTTGTTATGAATAATGTGGAAATTGAGCAAGTTGAGGAGACTAAATTGCTTGGAGTATCCCAGGATTGTAAACTGTCATGGTCAAAACATGTTGATACAACAGTAGCTAAGATGGGGAGAAGTCTGTCTATAATAAAGTTCTGCTCTGCATTCTTAACAGCACTATCAACAAGGCAGATCCTACAGGCCCTAGTTTTGTCGCACCTGGACTACTGTTCAGTCATGTGGTCAGGTGCCACAAAGAGGGACTTAGGAAAATTGCAATTGGCTCAGAACAGGGCAGCATGGCTGGCACATGGATTTACACAGAGAGCTAACATTAATAATATGCGTGTCAATCTCTCCTGGCTCAAAGTGAAGGAGAGATTGACTTCATCACTACTTGTATTTGTGAGAGGTATTGACATGTTGAATGAACCGAGCTGTCTGTTTGAACTACTGGCACACAGCCAGAATACCCATGCATATCCCACAACACATGCCACCAGAGGTCTCTTCACAGTCCGCAAGTCTGAACAGACTATGGGAGGCGCTCAGTACTACAGTCGTGGTCAAAAGTTTTGAGAATGACACAAGTATTGGTCTTCACAAAGTTCGCTGCTTCAGTGTTTTTAGATATTTTTGTCAGATGTTTTGTTCCCTGAGCCACTTAGTTATCACTTTTGCCTCATGGCAAGGTGCTCCATCATGCTGGAAAAGGCATTATTCGTCACCAAACTGCTCTTGGATGGTTGGGAGAAGTTGCTCTCGGAGGATGTGTTGGTACCATTCTTTATTCATGGCTGTGTTCTTAGGCAAAATTGTGAGTGAGCCCAATTCCCTTGGCTGAGAAGCAACCCCACACATGAATGGTCTCAGGATGCTTTACTGTTGGCATGACACAGGACTGATGGTAGCGCTCACCTTGTCTTCTCCGGACAAGCTTTTTTCCGGATGCCCCAAACAATCAGAAAGGGGATTCATCAGAGAAAATTACTTTACCCCAGTCCTCTGCAGTCCAATCCCTGTACCTTTTGCAGAATATCAGTCTGTCCCTGATGTTTTTCCTGGAGAGAAGTGGCTTCCTCGCTTCCCTTCTTGACACCAGGCCATCCTCCAAAAGTCTTCGCCTCACTGTGCGTGCAGATGCACTCACACCTGCCTGCTGCCATTCCTGAGCAAGCTCTGCACTGGTGGTGCCCCAATCCCGCAGCTGAATCAATTTTAGGAGACGGTCCTTGCGCTTGCTGGACTTTCTTGGGCGCCCTGAAGCCTTCTTCACAACAATTGAACATCTCTCCTTGAAGTTATTGATGAGCCGATAAATGGTTGATTTAGGTGCAATCTTACTAGCAGCAATATATTTGCCTGTGAAGCCCTTTTTGTGCAAAGCAATGATGACGGCACGTGTTTCTTGCAGGTAACCATGGTTAACAGAGGAAGAACAATGGTTTCAAGCACAACCTTCCTTTTAAAGTTTCCAGTCTGTTATTTTAACTCAATCAGCATGACAGAGTGATCTACAGCCTTGTCCTCGTCAACACTCTCACCTGTGTTAACGAGAAAATCACTGACATGATGTCAGCTGGTCCTTTTGTGGCAGCGCTGAAATGCAGTGGAAATGTTTTTTGGGGATTAAGTTCATTTTCATGTCAAAGAGGGACTTTGCAATTAATTGCAATTCATCTGATCACTCTTCATAACATTCTGGAGTATATGCAAATTGCCATCATAAAAACTGAGGCAGCAGACTTTGTGAAAATTAATATTTGTGTCATTTTCAAAACTTTTGACCACGACTTTACATCCACATAAAGTAACTCATGCCTAGCAGTAAAATTAGATACAAAAAAACCAAGATAAAAATACATATTATGGAACAGCAGGGACTTTGAAGCAACACAAACATGCATACAAACACACAATAACATACGCACTATACACACATGTACACATGGATTTTGTGTTGTAAATATGTGGTAGTAGAGTAGAGGCCTGAGGGCACACACTTAGAGTGTTATGAATGTATTGTAATGTTTTAAAAATGTATAACTGCCAAAATTCTGCTGGACCCGAGGAAGAGTAGCTGCTGCCTTGGTAGGAACTAATGGGGATCCATAATAAACCCCAGGAAGAGTAGCTGATGCCTTGGCAGGAACTAATGGGGATCCATAATAAACCCCAGGAAGAGTAGCTGCTGCCTTGGCAGGAACTAATGGGGATCCATAATAAACCCCAGGAAGAGTAGCTTCTGCCTTGGCAGGAACTAATGGGGATCCATAATAAACCCCAGTAGCTGCTGCCTTGGCAGGAACTAATGGGGATCCATAATAAACCCCAGGAAGAGTAGCTGCTGCCTTGGCCTGCGGTTATGGAACCCCTACCTGTCCCAGACCTGCTGTTTTAAACTCTAATGATCGGCTATGAAAAGCCAACTGAGATTTATTCCTGATTATTATTTGACCATGCTTGTCACTTATGAACATTTTTGAACATCTTGGCATGGTTCTGTTATAATCTCCACCCGGCACAGCCAGAAGAGGACTGGCCACCCCTCATAGCCTGGTTCCTCTCTAGGTTTCTTCCTAGGTTTTGCCTTTCTAGGGAGTTTTTCCTAGCCACCGTGCTTCTACACCTGCATTACTAGCTGTTTGGGGTTTTAGGCTGGGTTTCTGTACAGCACTTCGAGATATTAGCTGATGTAAGAAGGGCTATATAAAATAAAATTGATTGATTGATTGAACTAATGGGGATCCATAATAAACCCCAGGAAGAGTAGCTGCTGCCTTGGCAGGAACTAATGGGGATCCATAATAAACCCCAGGAAGAGTAGCTGCTGCCTTGGCAGGAACTAATGGGGATCCATAATAAACCCCAGGAAGAGTAGCTGCTGCCTTGGCAGGAACTAATGGGGATCCATAATAAACCCCAGGAAGAGTAGCTGCTGCCTTGGCAGGAACTAATGGGGATCCATAATAAACCCCAGGAAGAGTAGCTGCTGCCTTGGCAGGAACTAATGGGGATCCATAATAAACCCCAGTAGCTGCTGCCTTGGCAGGAACTAATGGGGATCCATAATAAATACAATATACAAATACAAATGAGAAATAATTATGTTTGGGCATGTCTATTTAGGCGGAAATCCACATTATGCCCTTGAACTTGTAAAAACCAGACTATTTCCAGACATAGTAGTTCCTGAAGGTTCAGACTTACTCGTTGCCAATCTGTTGTTATGTCTCGTGGGTTTCATAACCATGCCTGAATAACAATTCAATAATGATGAGACAGGAGACAGGAATTAGTTCAACCATTTATCTAGAACGTGACATCTACAACATATTAGAACCCCCATGATGCTCTCTACGGTAAGCATATTAGAACCCCCATGATGCTCTCTACGGTAAGCATATTAGAACCCCCATGATGCTCTCTACGGTAAGCATATTAGAACCCCCATGATGCTCTCTACGGTAAGCATATTAGAACCCCCATGATGCTCTCTATGGTAAGTATGGAGGGGCAAATGGGACAACCCTATCCAACTAGCTAGCGTCCTCGATCATTAAAAGCTTTGTATAACATTAGCAGCAATGTCTTAAAGGCAGCACATTAAACAACCTTAAATGACAAGGGAAAATAAACTCACTGTAACTCTGAGCACTGTGTGTTTCAGCATAGTTCGAGACACCTACTACCCTCTACCTATCTCTATGTTCTCTGTGTTCAGTTAGGGGCAACAACATATTCATGTCTTGTTGGTTATTTACACAATAGGCACTAAAATAGTCTAATCTACCCACTCTACACTTGGCTGATGAACAGCAGGTTGATTCTACTGATGAACAGCAGGTTGATTCCACTGATGAACAGCAGGTTGATTCCACTGATGAACAGCAGGTTGATCCTACTGATGAACAGCAGGTTGATTCTACTGATGAACAGCAGGTTGATTCCACTGATGAACAGCAGGTTGATTCCACTGATGAACAGCAGGTTGATTCCACTGATGAACAGCAGGTTGATTCCACTGATGAACAGCAGGTTGATTCCACTGATGAACAGCAGGTTGATCCTACTGATGAACAGCAGGTTGATTCTACTGATGAACAGCAGGTTGATTCTACTGATGAACAGCAGGTTGATTCCACTGATGAACAGCAGGTTGATTCCACTGATGAACAGCAGGTTGATTCCACTGATGAACAGCAGGTTGATTCCACTGATGAACAGCAGGTTGATTCTACTGATGAACAGCAGGTTGATTCCACTGATGAACAGCAGGTTGATTCCACTGATGAACAGCAGGTTGATCCTTCTGATGAACAGCAGGTTGATTCTTCTGATGAACAGCAGGTTGATTCTTCTGATGAACAGCAGGTTGACTCCACGCTTGGCTGATGTAGTTGACTCGAACAGCAAGTTGAGGCTTTTTCCTAAAACAGCTGTGAAGAACAGCTCTCTCAGAGTTTTAAATATCTCAAAATTGAGCATGTATATTTAAAAGGAATTGTTTGCAGAAAACAATGTAATTTAATGAATACTACCACTATTCCTCCCTGTAACAGTTGATCTGGAGTGAAAGTGTTAAGCTGGAATGAGGTGGTTGGTCTTGATGATGTTTGGTTTAGTTTGCTTATTATTAGAACCTATAATAATAATATTGTTATTTCTACAGCACCTCGGCAACCAGAAGGCTCTGTTCAGGAAAAAGAGTAGGACCATTATCTTAATAAATATTGACCTTCTAAATCCTATATACAATTACTATAACAACAACACTAGGTACTATGATGACAACATTAGGTACTATAATGACAACATTAGGTACTACAATGACAACATTAGGTACTATGATGACAACATTAGGTACTATGATGACAACATTAGGTACTATAACAACAACACTAGGTACTATGATGACAACATTAGGTACTATACTGACAACATTAGGTACTATACTGACAACATTAGGTACTATAATGACAACATTAGGTACTATAATGACAACATTAGGTACTATAATGACAACATTAGGTACTATAATGACAACACAGGATTAAGAATGATTGGTTACACATTGAACTCAAATGAAACATTGTCAATGGTTCGTTTGCTATTGCAGTCAGATGCATTGTGGTTGACATAAAATCATTTTATAATAAATAGCTCTCTCTCTCTGACAAAGCTAGACATCTATTATCAAATGTTCCCTATAAATATATTTTGTAAGTACATCTTCACAAAAGCACACAATGTGCTCACACAATGTTGTTTGTGTTAAATACTAATAAACCCCCTGGTGGTATAGAATCCAGAGGTTCCCTCTCTGAAGGGTTAGGTATACTGTCTATCCCTCTCAGATGTGGTGATGCTGGGATTCCATCACACTCTGCCTGTTGTCCCTGTGTGTTCATGAAGACATTAAACAGAGTATTGACAGCCTGATGATCAGATTATGTATGTTCTGCCTGTAGCCAAGTACTGTAGGGAACCAATAATACACAACCTGACATCATTTCATATTATGGTTCTGGAATATCTGGATATGATTCTGGAGATGTGAGTATGTCTGTGGGTCTGTAGTTTAGGAACCAAAAGGTGATTTAACCTTTGACAGAGTCATCTTGCCATCGTTATAATAATACTGACATTTTAACATAATGTATAACATAATATGTATATATTATCGTTTTTACAGTGACTTTTAGAAATATCTAGATTTGTTGTAGAAATATGAGCGCCAGTAAACAAAAATAGCTGGATATTGAAATTCTATACAACTAGAAAGATTTCCTAAGAGTAACGTTGTAACATGACAGGCCAGTTGGTAGAGCATGGTGCTTGCAACGCCAGGGTTGTGGGTTCGATTCCCACGGGGGGCCAGTATGAAAAACGTATGCACTCACTAACTGTAAGTGGCTCTGGATAAGAGCGTCTGCTAAATGACTCAAATATAAATGACTGGGGCTTCAGTCCAACTGCTCTGGTGATATATGGTGCTTTCAACTCAAACAACCTGTCACTTCACACTGCTGCTTAGGGGGTCTCTAACACGAAAGTGAACCAGCACCTCTCTCTCTCTCTCTCTCTCTCTCTCTCTCTCTCTCCCCTCCGGTGATGTTGTGAGGTGAGAAAGGCAGGGTGGAGTGATATCTGCATGGAGTCCAGAGGAGAAAGGATCCCATTTCATCTCGCCACCTCCGTCGCCCTGAGCAACCGGCTCTCCCTCAACGTGTCCGAACTTTGACCCTTCGTGGAATCTGACTGAACCCCGCCCCCAGCACTGAGTGATGATATCATGACGGACAAGTTCCTGCCAATGAGGCTACTGGGGGATGGTACTCTGCGGTGGAAGGAGCTCTTCCTGGGTGGGGCCGTGTGGGCATGTCTGACGCTGGGGCATAACGTTGGGGATCCACGGGGGGCCAGTCGGGAGCGAAGAGACAAATCACGCGTCCCATTGGGCGACAGAGTCTCCAGGAGCTGGGAGGCGGCGCCAAAGCGTACTTCCTGGTCCATCTCGGCGGCCTCTACTAGGAGGGGGGACAGGGTTCCTCTGCGTCTGCTACAGGAGTCACAACACAGTTTTTTGTATCCCGGGATAGAGCAGTATCTCGCCAGGACCTCCATCTGACAGAATATAGACTTATCCCCGTTACACGGCTCATCTGAAACACACAAACATAATATCAAGCCTTTAAATGAGGATATTCGAAAGTTTTGACATAGTAATGAGAACAGTCTCTTATATCATAGATTCCCACATCCATACTTCCATGTCAATTTCTGCTTGTTCCAGTACACAGTGAACCACCCCGGCACGGTGAACAGCAGTTAAAGGTTAGGGGATATCTCCTCCTTATCAGTGTGGTGTAATCCACCAAGCTGTCATGTTCTATAGCAGAGGATTTACAGCCTCCCTCAGCTGAACGCTGTGGAACAAGGTTCATTAATATCTTATATACTTATAGAACTCCCTCCCTCTCTCCCTCCCTAGTTATTCAACTCCCTCCCTCTCACTCCTTCCCTAGTTATTCATCTCCCTCCGTAGTTACTCAACTCCCTTCCTCCCTTCCTCCCTCCCTCTCTCCCTCCATCACTAGTTATGGAACTCCCTCCCTCCCTATTTATTCAACTCCCTCCCTCCATCACTAGTTATATAACTCCCTCCCTAGTTATTCAACTCCCTCCCTAAAAATTCAAAACCCTCACTTCCTCGCAAGTTATTAATCTCCCTCCCTCCCTATTTATTCAACTCCCTCCCTCCCTATTTATTCAACTCCCTCCCTCCATCACTAGTTATATAACTCCCTCCATAGTTATTCAACTCCCTCCCTAGTTATTCAAAACCCTCACTTCCTCGCTAGTTATTAATCTCCCTCCCTCCCTATTTATTCAACTCCCTCCCTAGTTATTCAAAACCCTCACTTCCTCGCTAGTTATTAATCTCCCTCCCTCCCTATTTATTCAACTCCCTCCCTCCATCACTAGTTATATAACTCCCTCCCTAGTTATTCAACTCCCTCCCTAGTTATTCAAAACCCTCACTTCCTCGCTAGTTATTAATCTCCCTCCCTCCCTATTTATTCAACTCCCTCCCTAGTTATTCAAAACCCTCACTTCCTCGCTAGTTATTAATCTCCCTCCCTCCCTATTTATTCAACTCCCTCCCTAGTTATTCAAAACCCTCACTTCCTCGCTAGTTATTAATCTCCCTCCCTCCCTAGTTATTCAACTCCCTCCCTAGTTATTCAAAACCCTCACTTCCTCGCTAGTTATTAATCTCCCTCCCTCCCTATTTATTCAACTCCCTCCCTAGTTATTCAAAACCCTCACTTCCTCGCTAGTTATTAATCTCCCTCCCTCCCTATTTATTCAACTCCCTCCCTCCATCACTAGTTATATAACTCCCTCCCTAGTTATTCAACTCCCTCCCTAGTTATTCAAAACCCTCACTTCCTCGCTAGTTATTAATCTCCCTCCCTCCCTAGTTATTCAACTCCCTCCCTCTCACTCCTTCCCTAGTTATTCATCTCCCTCCGTAGTTACTCAACTCCCTTCCTCCCTTCCTCCCTCCCTCTCTCCCTCCATCACTAGTTATGGAACTCCCTCCCTCCCTATTTATTCAACTCCCTCCCTCCATCACTAGTTATATAACTCCCTCCCTAGTTATTCAACTCCCTCCCTAAAAATTCAAAACCCTCACTTCCTCGCAAGTTATTAATCTCCCTCCCTCCCTATTTATTCAACTCCCTCCCTCCCTATTTATTCAACTCCCTCCCTCCATCACTAGTTATATAACTCCCTCCATAGTTATTCAACTCCCTCCCTAGTTATTCAAAACCCTCACTTCCTCGCTAGTTATTAATCTCCCTCCCTCCCTATTTATTCAACTCCCTCCCTAGTTATTCAAAACCCTCACTTCCTCGCTAGTTATTAATCTCCCTCCCTCCCTATTTATTCAACTCCCTCCCTAGTTATTCAAAACCCTCACTTCCTCGCTAGTTATTAATCTCCCTCCCTCCCTATTTATTCAACTCCCTCCCTAGTTATTCAAAACCCTCACTTCCTCGCTAGTTATTAATCTCCCTCCCTCCCTAGTTATTCAACTCCCTCCCTAGTTATTCAAAACCCTCACTTCCTCGCTAGTTATTAATCTCCCTCCCTCCCTATTTATTCAACTCCCTCCCTAGTTATTCAAAACCCTCACTTCCTCGCTAGTTATTAATCTCCCTCCCTCCCTATTTATTCAACTCCCTCCCTCCATCACTAGTTATATAACTCCCTCCCTAGTTATTCAACTCCCTCCCTAGTTATTCAAAACCCTCACTTCCTCGCTAGTTATTAATCTCCCTCCCTCCCTAGTTATTCAACTCCCTCCCTAGTTATTCAAAACCCTCACTTCCTCGCTAGTTATTAATCTCCCTCCCTCCCTATTTATTCAACTCCCTCCCTAGTTATTCAAAACCCTCACTTCCTCGCTAGTTATTAATCTCCCTCCCTCCCTAGTTATTCAACTCCCTCCCTAGTTATTCAAAACCCTCACTTCCTCGCTAGTTATTAATCTCCCTCCCTCCCTAGTTATTCAACTCCCTCCCTAGTTATTCAAAACCCTCACTTCCTCGCTAGTTATTAATCTCCCTCCCTCCCTATTTATTCAACTCCCTCCCTAGTTATTCAAAACCCTCACTTCCTCGCTAGTTATTAATCTCCCTCCCTCCCTATTTATTCAACTCCCTCCCTAGTTATTCAAAACCCTCACTTCCTCGCTAGTTATTAATCTCCCTCCCTCCCTCTCTAGTTAGGCAACTACTTCCCTAGTTATTAATTTCCTTCCCTCCCTCCCTAGTTATTCAACTCCCGTGCTCCCTCCCTTGCTTGCTTGTATCTCCCTAACTCCCTCCCTCCCTAGTTATTCATCACCCTCCTACCAATCCTCCCTAGTTATTTATCTCCCTCCCTCCATCCCTCACCTAGTTATTCAACTCATTGCTCCCTAGTTATTCATCTTCCTCCCTCCCTAGTTATTGATCTCCCTCCCTCCCATCCTCCCTAGTTATTCAGCTCCCTTTTTCCCTAGTTATTCAACTCCCTCCCTCCCTCCCTCCCTAGTTATTCATCTCCCTCCTTCCCCCCTCCCTAGTTATTCAACTCCCTCCGTGCCTCCTTCCCCCTCCCTAGTTATTCAACTCCCTCCCTCCCTCCCTAGTTATTCATCTCCCTCCTTCCCCCCTCCCTAGTTATTCAACTCCCTCCCTCCCTCCCTCCTTCCCTAGTTATTCAACTCCCTCCGTGCCTCCTTCCCCCTCCCTAGTTATTCATCTCCCTCCCTCCCAAGTTATTCAACACCCCTTTCTATCAAAATCCCTCCCTAGTTATTCCTCTCACTCCGTAGTTACTCAACTCCCTTCCCACATCCCTAGTTATTCATATCCCTCCCTCCCTGGTTATTTAACTCCCTCCCTCCCTAGTTATTCCTCTCACTCCGTAGTTATTCAACTCCCCCCTCCCTCCCTAGTTATTTAACTCCTGCCCTCCCTAGTTATTCATCTACCCCTCTCCCTCCCTGGTTATTCAACTCCCACCTCTCTCCCTAGTTATACATCACCCTCCCTCTCACTCCCTCCCTAGTTATTAATCTCCCTCCGTAGTTACTCAACTCCCATCCTCCCTCCCTAGTTATTCATATCCATCCCTCCCTGGTTATTTAACTCCCTCCCTCCCTAGTTATTTAACTCCCTCCCTCCCTAGTTATTCATCTCCCTCCCTCCCTGGTTATTCATCTCTCTCCGTAGTTATTCAACTCCCCCCTCCCTCCCTAGTTATTCAACTCCCTACCTCCAATCCTCCCTAGTTATTCATCCCCCTCCCACCCTAGTTATTTAACTCCCTCCCTCCCTAGTTATTTAACTCCCTCCCTCCCTAGTTATTTAACTCCCTCCCTCCCTAGTTATTCATCTCCCTCCCTAGTTATTCAACTCCCTACCTCCAATCCTCCCTAGTTATTCATCTCCATCTCTCCCTAGTTATTCATCTCCCTCCCGCCAATCCTCCCTAGTTATTAAACTCCCTCCCTCCCTAGTTATTCAACTCCCTCCGTCTCTCCTTCCCCCCCTCCCTAGTTATTCATCTCCCTTGCTTTTATCTCCCTAACTAATTTCCTCCTTAGTTATTTAACTCATTCACTCCCACCCTAGTTATTAATCTCCCTACCTCACATCCTCCCTAGTTATTTAACTCCTTTGCTCCCTAGTTATTCATCTCCCTCACTCCCTAGATATTTAACTCCCTCCCTCCCTAGTTATTCATCTCCCTCCCTCCCTCATTATTTAACTCCCTCCCTCCCTAGTTATTTAACTCCCTCCCTCCCTAGTTATTCATCTCCCTCCCTCCCTAGTTATTCATCTCCCTCCCTCCCTCCCTCCCTCATTATTTAACTCCCTCCCTCCCTCATTATTTAACTCCCTCCCTCCCTAGTTATTTAACTCCCTCCCTCCCTAGTTATTCATCTCCCTCCCTCCCTAGTTATTCATCTCCCTCCCTCCCTCCCTCCCGAGTTATTTAACTCCTTCACTCCCACCCTAGTTATTAATCTCCCTACCTCACATCCTCCCTGGTTATTTAACTCCCTCCCTCCCTAGTTATTCATCTCCCTCCCACCCTAGTTATTTAACTCCCTCCCTCCCTAGTTATTTAACTCCCTCCCTCCCTAGTTATTTAACTCCCTCCCTCCCTAGTTATTCATCTCCCTCCGTAGTTATTCAACTCCCTACCTCCAATCCTCCCTAGTTATTCATCTCCATCTCTCCCTAGTTATTCATCTCCCTCCCGCCAATCCTCCCTAGTTATTTAACTCCCCCCCTCCCTAGTTATTAATCTAACTCCATCCGTATTTGTTCAGCTCCCTCTCTCCCTAGTTATTTATCTCCCTCCCTCCCTCTCTCCCTCCCTCACCTAGTTATTCAACTCATTGCTCCCTAGTTATTCATCTTCCTCCCTCCCTAGTTATTAATCTCCCTCCCTCCAATCCTCCCTAGTTATTCATCTCCATCCCTCCCTAGTTATTCAAATCCCTCCCTCCCTATCTCCCTCCCTAGTTATTAATCTCCCTCCCTCCAATCCTCCCTAGTTATTCATCTCCATCCCTCCCTAGTTATTCAAATCCCTCCCTTCCTACCTCCCTCCCTAGTTAGGCAACTACCTCCCTAGTTAATAATCTCCCTCCCACCCTCCCTAGTTGTTCCTCCCTCCGTCCCTAGTTATTCATCTCCCTACCTCCCATCCTCCCTAGTTATTCATCTCCATCCCTCCCTAGTTATTCAAATCCCTCCCTTCCTACCTCCCTCCCTAGTTAGGCAACTACCTCCCTAGTTAATAATCTCCCTCCCACCCTCCCTAGTTGTTCCTCCCTCCCTCCCTAGTTATTCAAATCCCTCCCTCCCTATCTCCCTCCCTAGTTATTAATCTCCCTCCCTCCAATCCTCCCTAGTTATTCATCTCCATCCCTCCCTAGTTATTCAAATCCCTCCCTTCCTACCTCCCTCCCTAGTTAGGCAACTACCTCCCTAGTTAATAATCTCCCTCCCACCCTCCCTAGTTGTTCCTCCCTCCGTCCCTAGTTATTCATCTCCCTACCTCCCATCCTCCCTAGTTATTCAGCTCCCTCTATCCCTAGTTATTAATCTCCCTCCCTCCCTAGTTATTCAAATCCCTCCCTCCCTAGTTTTACAAATCCCTTCCTCGCTAGTTATTCATCTACCTCCTTCCATCCCTAGTTATTCATCTACCTCCTTCCATCCCTAGTTATTCATCTACCTCCCTCCCTAGTATTTCAACTCCCTCCCTAGTATTCCAACTCCATCCCTCATTCCGAAGTTATTCAACTCCATCACTCCCTTCCTCCCTCCCTCCCTCCCATCCATCATCTCCCTTCCTCGCTATTTATTCATCTACCTCCTTCCATCCCTAGTTATTAATCTCCCTCCCTCCCTCCCTAGTTATTCAACTCCTTCCGTCCCTCCTTCCCCCCCTCCCTAGTTATTCAACTCCCGTGCTCCCTCCCTTGATTTTATCTCCCTAACTCCCTTCCTCCTTAGTTATTTAACTCCTTCACTCCCTCCCTAGTTATTAATCTCCCTCCCTCCCAAGTTATTCAACACCCCTTTCTATCAAAATCCCTCCCTAGTTATTCCTCTCACTCCGTAGTTACTCAACTCCCTTCCTACCTCCCTAGTTATTTGTGGGAATACAGCCAGATAATGTGGAGTGTCATTCATTTTTTTCAGACTATGTATAGCTGCCTCACTGTCTCTAATTGGGGCGGCAGGTAGCTTAGTGAGCGTTGTGCCAGTAACCGAAAGGTCGCTGGTTCTAATCCCCGAGCCGACTAGGTGAAAAATCTGTCGATGTGCCCTTGAGCAGGGCACTTAACCCTAATTGCTTCTGTAAGTCGCTCTGGATAAGATTGTCTGCTAAATGTAAATGTAAATTTAACTCCCGCCCTCCCTAGTTATTCATCTACCCCTCTCCCTCCCTAGTTATTCAACTCCCCCCTCTCTCCCTATTTATTTATCTCCGTCCCTGCCTCCTTCGCTAGTTATTAATCTCCCTCCCTCCAATCCTCCCTAGTTTTTCATCTCCCCCCTTCCCTCGTTAGTCATCTACCTCTCTCCGTAGTTATTCATCTCCCTCCCTCCCTTCCTAGTTATTCATTTTTCTCCCTCCCTAGTTATTCAACTCATCCCTCCCTAGTTATTGAAATCTCCCCTCTTTCCCTAATTATTAATCTACCTCCATCCCACCCCCCCTAGTTAATCATCTCCCTCCCTACCTAGTTATTAATCTCCCTCCCTCCCATCCCCCCTCGTTAATCATCTCCCTCCCTACCTAGTTATTAATCTCCCTCCCTCCCATCCCCCCTCGTTAATCATCTCCCTCCCTACCTAGTTATTAATCTCCCTCCCTCCCATCCCCCCTCGTTAATCATCTCCCTCCCTACCTAGTTATTCATCTCCCTCCCTCCAATTCTCCCTAGTTATTCATCTCCCTCCCTCTAATCCTCCCTAGTTATTCATCTACCTCCCTCCAATTCTCCCTAGTTATTCATCTCCCTCCCTCCCACCCCCCCTAGTTAATCATCTCCCTCCCTACCTAGTTATTAATCTCCCTCCCTCCCATCCCCCCTCGTTAATCATCTCCCTCCCTACCTAGTTATTCATCTCCCTCCCTCCAATTCTCCCTAGTTATTCATCTCCCTCCCTCTAATCCTCCCTAGTTATTCATCTACCTCCCTCCAATTCTCCCTAGTTATTCATCTCCCTCCCTCCAATTCTCCCTAGTTATTCATCTCCCTCTAATCCTCAGTTATTCATCTACCTCCCTCCAATCCTCCCTAGTTATTCATGTCTTCCTAGTTATTCATCTCCCTCCCTCCCTAGTTATTAATCTCCCTCCCGCCCTCACTCCCTCTCTTGTTATTCAACTCCCTCCCTCCCTATTTATGCAACTACCTCCCTCCCATCCTCCCTAGTTATTCAGCTCCCTCAACCCCTCCCTAGTTATTCATCTCCCTCCCTCCCTATTTATTCATCTCCCTCCCTCCAATCCTCCCTATTTATTCATCTCCCTCCCTCCCTCCATAGTTATTCATTTTGCTCCCTCCCTAGTTATTCAAATCCCCCCTCTTTCCCTAGTTATTAATCTACCTGTAACGCCCTGACTCTGAGGACTCTCATTTGTTGAGTCAGGGTGTGTATTTTCTGTGTCGTGTTGTGCTATGTTGATTGTCTATGTTGAGATCTAGAATGTGTAGATCTATGTTGGCCGGTGTGGTTCCCAATCAGAGGCAGCTGTAGCTCGTTGTCTCTGATTGGGGACCATACTTAGGCAGCCTTTTGGCACCTCTTAGTTGTGGGATCTTGTTCCGTGTGAGGTATGTTATTTTGTCTACCTTGGACTTCACGTTTCGTTTGTTGTTTTGTCGTGTGTTCAGTACGTAAATAAATATGAATGCATATCACGCTGCGCCTTGGTCCTTCTCGTTCATGAACGATCGTGACAGAAGATCCCACCAAAATAGGACCAAGCAGCGTGTTCAGGAGCAAACGCCGGGAATTAAACAGGTGGTTACGTTAGTAGATGTCCTCCTCGGTTGGGGGAGAATCACGGAGGAGGAGGCCGTCCGTTACCGGAGGGCGATGAAGGCGGATGTCCAGGTAGGAGAGGAGAAACGGTGCCAACAGTGCCGACGACGGAGACCCGAGAGGCAACCCCAATAAAAAAAATTTGGGGGGCACACAGTGTGGACGACGAGGCAGCAAGAGGCAGCGACAGGGCGGATCAGCAGGTTAGGAGAGGAGGTCACGATGTTACGGGGGCTATTGGTTCAGAGGGAGCAGGAGTTATTCGGTCAGAGGGAGGCGCTACAGGAGGCTATAAGGGAGAAGGAGAGTGTAGAGGCACGGCGAGAGGAGCTGGTTAGGCAGCAGAAGGAGTGGGGGTTTATAAAGGAACCCAGTCCCGCTCCTCGCACCAAGCAAGTGGTGCGTGTCGCCAGTCCGGTCCGGCCCGTTCCTGCTCCCCGCATTAAGCCAGTGGTGCGTGTTCCCAGTACAGCCCGACCCGTTCCTGCTCCCCACACTAAGCCAGTGGTGTGTGTTCCCAGTACGGTCCGGCCCGTTCCTGCTCCTCGCATCAAGCCAGTGGTGCGCGTCGCCAGCCCGGCCCGGCCCGTTCCTGCTCCTTGCATCAAGCCAGTGGTGCGCGTCGCCAGCCCGGCCCGGCCCGGCCCGTTCCTGCTCCCCGCACCAGGCCAGTGGTGTGCGTCGCCATCCCGGTCCGGCCTGTTCCTGCCCCTCGCACCAAGACAGTGGTGCGCGTCGCCAGCCCGGTCCGGCCTGTTCCTGGACCTCGCACCAAACCAGTGGTGCGCGTCGCCAGCCCGGTCCGGCCTGTTCCTGTCCCTCGCACCAAGCCAGTGGTGCGTGTGTCCAGTCCGGCATGGCCCGTGCCTGTTCCACCGGTGCCTGGTCCGGCACCGGTCAGCTGCTCCACTCTGGAGCTAGAGCAATCCGCTCCACCGGGGTCCAGTCCAGCTTTGGTCAGCGGTTCCACTCCGGAGCCAGAGCAATCTGCTCCACCGGGGTCCGGTCCAACTCCGGGCAGCGGATCCACTCCGGAGCCAGAGCAATCCGCTCCACCGGGGTCCAGTCCAGCTCCGGTCAGCCGCTCCACTCCGGAGCCAGAGCAGTCCGCTCCACCGGTGCCTGATCCAGCTCCGGTCAGCGGTTCCACTCCGGAGCCAGAGCAGTTCGATCCACCGTCGTCGGGTCCAGCTCCAGTCAGCGGTTCCAGTCCAGACCCAGACGTCAGCCCCTCTCCAGGTTTGGGGTCTCCCACACCAGGGTCCAGACAGGGCTTGGAGTATAGTGGGAGGAAGGAGAGGGGAAGCAACGCGCCGAGGTCCAGACCAGACCAGGGGCGCAACAGGGAGGCGGAGAATAAGTGGTGGTCACGCCCGGAGCCGGATCCGCCTCCGAGGCGGAATGCCCACCCGGCACCTACCCTGTTATGTTTATGTGGCGCGGTCGGAGTCCGTACCTTTGGGGGGGGGGGGGGGGGTACTGTCACGCCCCGACTCTGAGGACTCTCATTTGTTGAGTCAGGGTGTGTATTTTCTGTGTTGTGTTGTGCTATGTTGATTGTCTATGTTGAGATCTAGAATGTGTAGATCTTTGTTGGCCGGTGTGGTTCCCAATCAGAGGCAGCTGTAGCTCGTTGTCTCTGATTGGGGACCATACTTAGGCAGCCTTTTGGCACCTGTTAGTTGTGGGATCTTGTTCCGTGTGAGGTATGTTATTTTGTCTACCTTGGACTTCACGTTTCGTTTGTTGTTTTGTCGTGTGTTCAGTACGTAAATAAATATGAATGCATATCACGCTGCGCCTTGGTCCTTCTCGTTCATGAACGATCGTGACACTACCTCCATCCCATCCTCCCTAGTTATTAATCTCCCTCCCTCTCAACCACCCTAGTTAATCATATCCCTCCCTTCCTAGTTATTCATCTACAGTGAGGGAAAAGTATTTCATCCCCTGCTGATTTTGTACGTTTGCCCACTGACAAAGACATGATCAGTCTATAATTTTAATGGTAGGTTTATTTGAACAGTGAGAGACAGAATAACAAAACAAAAATCCAGAAAAACGCATGTCAAAAATGTTATAAATTGATTTGCATTTTAATGAGGGAAATAAGTATTTGACCCCTCTGCAAAACATGATTTAGCACTTGGTGGCAAAACCCTTGTTGGCAATCACAGAGGTCAGACGTTTCTTGTAGTTGGCCACCAGGTTTGCACACATCTCAGGAGGGATTTTGTCCCACTCCTCTTTGCAGATCTTCTCCAAGTCATTAAGGTTTCGAGCCTGACGTTTGGCAACTCGAACATTCAGCTCCCTCCACAGATTTTCTATGGGATTAAGGTCTGGAGACTGACTAGGCCACTCCTGGACCTTAATGTTCTTCTTCTTGAGACACTCCTTTGTTGCCTTGGCCATGTGTTTTGGGTCATTGTCATGCTGGAATACCCATCCACAACCCATTTTCAATGCCCTGACTGAGGGAAGGAGGTTCTCACCCAAGATTTGACGGTACATGGCACAGTCCATCGTCCCTTTGATGTGGTGAAGTTGTCCTGTCCCCTTAGCAGAAAAACACCCCCAAGGCATAATGTTTCCACCTCCATGTTTGACGGTGGGGATGGTGTTCTTGGGGTCATAGGCAGCATTCCTCCTCCTGCAGGATTTCAGTCCTTCACGGCGTAGTGTGTTACCAATTGTTTTCTTGGTGACTATGGTCCCAGCTGCCTTGAGATCATTGACAAGATCCTCCCGTGTATTTCTGGGCTGATTCCTCACCGTTCTCATGATCATTGCAACTCCACGGGGTGAGATCTTGCATGGAGCCCCAGGCCGAGGGAGATTGACAGTTCTTTTGTGTTTCTTCCATTTGCGAATAATCGCACCAACTGTTGTCACCTTCTCACCAAGCTGCTTGGCGATGGTCTTGTAGCCCATTCCAGCCTTGTGTACGTCTACAATCTTGTCCCTGACATCCTTGGAGAGCTCTTTGGTCTTGGCCATGGTGGAGTTTGGAATCTGATTGATTGATTGCTTCTGTGGACAGGTGTCTTTTATACAGGTAACAAACTGAGATTAGGAGCACTCTCTTTAAGAGTGTGCTCCTAATCTCAGCTCGTTACCTGTATAAAAGACACCTGGGAGCCAGAAATCTTTCTGATTGAGAGGGGGTCAAATACTTATTTCCCTCATTAAAATGCAAATCAATTTTAACATTTTTGACATGCGTTTTTTTGGATTTTTTGTTGTTGTTATTCTGTCTCTCACTGTTCAAATAAACCTACCATTAAAATTATAGACTGATCATTTCTTTGTCATTGGGCAAAAGTACAAAATCAGCAGGGGATCAAATACTTTTTTCCCTCACTGTACCTCCCTCCCTAGTTATTAATCTTCCTCCCTCCCTAGATATTCAACTCCATCCCTCCATCCCAAGTTATTCAACTCCCTCCCTCCCTAATTATTAATCTACCCCTCTCCCTCTTTAGTTATTACACTCCCTCCCTAGTTATTCAACTCCCTCCCTCAATAGCTATTAATCTCCCTCCCGCCCTCAATTGTTATTCAACTCCCTCCCTCCCTGGTTATTCAAGTACTTTCCTTCCTATCTAGTTATTCAACTACCTCACCCCCTCCCTAGTTATTAATCTCCCTCCCTGCCTCCCTCCCTAGTTGTTCAAATCCCTCCCTCCGTAGTTAACTCCCTCCCTCCCTAGTTTTTCAACTCCTTCCCTCACTCCCTCCCTAGCTATTCATCTACCTCCCTTCAGCTCAATCTCTCCCTAGTTATTCATATCCCTCCCTCTCTCACTCCCTCCCTTGTTATTCATCTCCCTCAGTAGTTATTGAAATCCCTCCCTGCCTAGTTATTCAACTCCCCCCCCCCTCTCCCTAGTTATTTAAATCCCTCCCTCCCTTCCTAGATATTCAACTCCCTGCCTCCCTCCCGCCCTAGTTATTCATCCCCCTCCCTCTCTAGTTATTCATCTCCCTCTGTAGATACTCAACTCCCTTCCTCCCTCCCTAGTTATTTAACTCCCACCCTCCCTAGTTATTAATCTACCCCTCTCACTCCCTAGTAATTCAACTTCCCCCTCTCTCTAGTTATTCATCTCCCTCCATCCCTCTTTAGTTAAACTCCCTCCCTACGTACTCAACTCCCTGCCTCCCTAGTTTTTAATCTCCGTCCCTCCCTAGATATTCAACTCCATTCCTCCATCCCTAGTTATTCAACTCCATTCCTCACTCCCTAGTTATTCAACTCCTTCCCTCATTCCCTCCTTAGCTACTCATCTATCTCCCTTCAGCTCCCTCTCTCCCTAATTATTCAACTCCATCCCTCCATCCCAAGTTATTTAACTCCCTCCCTTCTTATTCATCTCCCTCAGTAGTTATTCAAATCCCTTTAGTTATTCAACTCCATCCCTCCCTACCTCACTAGTTATTCAAATCCCTTCCTCCCTAGTTATTAATCTCCGCCCCGCCCGCCCTCCCTCCCTCCCTCCCTCCCTCCCTCTCTTTTTATTTAACTCCCTCACTCCCTTCCTAGATATTCAACTCCCTCCCTCCCTCCCTCCCTCCCTCCCTCTCTTTTTATTTAACTCCCTCACTCCCTTCCTAGATATTCAACTCCCTCCCTCCCTCCCTCCCTCCCTAGTTATTCAACTCCCTAACACCCTCCCTAGTTATTCATGTCCATCCATCCCTATATATTCATCTACCTCCCTCCCTATTTATTCATCTCTTTCCCTCTTTCACTCCCTCCCTAATTATTAATCTACCTCCCTCCCTATTTATTCAACTATATCCCTCCATTCCAAGTTATTTACCTCCCTCCATAGTTAGTAATCTCCCTCTGTAGTTCCTCAACTCCCTTCCTCCCTCCCTAGTTATTTAACTCCCACCCTCCCTAGTTATTCATCTACCCCTCTCCCTCCCTAGTAATTGAACTCCCCCCTCTCCCTATTTTTCATCTCCATCCCACTTTAGTTAAGGGTTAGGGTTAGGGTTAGGGTTAGGGTTAGACATGGGGTCTGAGAGGTTAGGGTTAGACATGGGGTCTGAGAGGTTAGGGTTAGACATGGGGTCAGGATAGGGTTAGACATGGGGTCTGAGAGGATAGGGTTAGACATGGGGTCTGAGAGGTTAGGGTTAGACATGGGGTCTGAGAGGATAGGGTTAGACATGGGGTCTGAGAGGATAGGGTTAGACATGGGGTCTGAGAGGATAGGGTTAGACATGGGGTCTGAGAGGATAGGGTTAGACATTGGGTCTGAGAGGTTAGGGTTAGACATGGGGTCTGAGAGGTTAGGGTTAGACATGGGGTCTGAGAGGTTAGGGTTAGACATGGGGTCAGGATAGGGTTAGACATGGGGTCTGAGAGGATAGGGTTAGACATGGGGTCTGAGAGGTTAGGGTTAGACATGGGGTCTGAGAGGATAGGGTTAGACATGGGGTCTGAGAGGATAGGGTTAGACATGGGGTCTGAGAGGATAGGGTTAGACATGGGGTCTGAGAGGATAGGGTTAGACATGGGGTCTGAGAGGTTAGGGTTAGACATGGGGTCTGAGAGGATAGGGTTAGACATGGGGTCTGAGAGGATAGGGTTAGACATGGGGTCTGAGAGGTTAGGGTTAGACATGGGGTCTGAGAGGATAGGGTTAGACATGGGGTCTGAGAGGATAGGGTTAGACATGGGGTCTGAGAGGATAGGGTTAGACATGGGGTCTGAGAGGATAGGGTTAGACATGGGGTCTGAGAGGATAGGGTTAGACATGGGGTCTGAGAGGATAGGGTTAGACATGGGGTCTGAGAGGATAGGGTTAGACATGGGGTCTGAGAGGTTAGGGTTAGACATGGGGTCTGAGAGGATAGGGTTAGACATGGGGTCTGAGAGGATAGGGTTAGACATGGGGTCTGAGAGGTTAGGGTTAGACATGGGGTCTGAGAGGATAGGGTTAGACATGGGGTCTGAGAGGATAGGGTTAGACATTGGGTCTGAGAGGTTAGGGTTAGACATGGGGTCTGAGAGGATAGGGTTAGACATGGGGTCTGAGAGGATAGGGTTAGACATGGGGTCTGAGAGGATAGGGCTAGACATGGGGTCTGAGAGGATAGGGTTAGGGCTCAGGCCTGGGGTTAGAATAGTTCCAGACAACAGTCCTTCAAAAGGAAAGGTCTAAAGACTAGGGTTAGGGTTAGGGTTATACTAGGGTTAGGGTTATACTAGGGTTAGGGTTAGGGTTATACTAGGGTTAGGGTTAGGGTTATACTAGGGTTAGGGTTAGGGTTATACTAGGGTTAGGGTTAGGGTTATACTAGGGTTAGGGTTAGGGTTATACTAGGGTTAGGGTTAGGGTTATACTAGGGTTAGGGTTATACTAGGGTTAGGGTTATACTAGGGTTAGGGTTATACTAGGGTTAGGGTTAGGGTTATACTAGGGTTAGGGTTAGGGTTATACTAGGGTTAGGGTTATACTAGGGTTAGGGTTATACTAGGGTTAGGGTTAGGGTTATACTAGGGTTAGTGTTAGGGTTATACTAGGGTTAGGGTTAGGGTTATACTAGGGTTAGGGTTAGGGTTATACTAGGGTTAGGGTTATACTAGGGTTAGGGTTATACTAGGGTTAGGGTTAGGGTTATACTAGGGTTAGGGTTAGGGTTATACTAGGGTTAGGGTTAGGGTTATACTAGGGTTAGGGTTATACTAGGGTTAGGGTTATACTAGGGTTAGGGTTATACTAGGGTTAGGGTTAGGGTTATACTAGGGTTAGGGTTAGGGTTATACTAGGGTTAGGGTTAGGGTTATACTAGGGTTAGGGTTAGGGTTATACTAGGGTTAGGGTTATACTAGGGTTAGGGTTATACTAGGGTTAGGGTTAGGGTTATACTAGGGTTAGGGTTATACTAGGGTTAGGGTTAGGGTTATACTAGGGTTAGGGTTAGGGTTATACTAGGGTTAGGGTTAGGGTTATACTAGGGTTAGGGTTATACTAGGGTTAGGGTTAGACTAGGGTTAGGGTTAGGGTTATACTAGGGTTAGGGTTATACTAGGGTTAGGGTTAGGGTTATACTAGGGTTAGGGTTAGGGTTATACTAGGGTTAGTGTTAGGGTTATACTAGGGTTAGGGTTAGGGTTATACTAGGGTTAGGGTTAGGGTTATACTAGGGTTAGTGTTAGGGTTATACTAGGGTTAGGGTTAGGGTTATACTAGGGTTAGGGTTAGGGTTATACTAGGGTTAGGGTTATACTAGGGTTAGGGTTATACTAGGGTTAGGGTTATACTAGGGTTAGGGTTAGGGTTATACTAGGGTTAGGGTTAGGGTTATACTAGGGTTAGGGTTAGGGTTATACTAGGGTTAGGGTTAGGGTTATACTAGGGTTAGGGTTATACTAGGGTTAGGGTTAGGGTTATACTAGGGTTAGGGTTAGGGTTATACTAGGGTTAGGGTTAGGGTTAGGGTTAGGGTTATACTAGGGTGGTGATAGCTATAAGACCTATACAACAAAAACACACACCAACATAAAAAAAAAAAATGCTAGTCAGGGTTAGTGTTTGGGTTAGTGTTATGGTTATGGTTAGGGTTAGTGTTATGGTTAAGGTTAGAGTCAGGGTTAGAGTCAATGAGTTAGGGTTGTATCTCACCGTGACAGGGTCCTGGTTTGCAGGGTCTGTGGGCATCAGGTTTCTCTCCATTACACTGATCTCCAATACGACACGTCACTAAGCGCCTCTCCACCCCCTCACCACACGTCACTGAGCACTGAAACACAGACAACACAAGACACACATAAATGACATAGTAAATACAGCACGCCTCAGTCATACTGCAATCCAGACCCCTTAGATATCAGTCACACTGCAATCCAGACACAACACTTAGTCATCAGTCAAACTGCAATCCAGACACAACACTTAGTCATCAGTCAAACTGCAATCCAGACACAACACTTAGTTATCAGTCACACTGTAATCCAGACACAACACTTAGTTATCAGTCACACTGTAATCCAGACACAACACTTAGTTATCAGTCACACTGTAATCCAGACACAACACTTAGTTATCAGTCACACTGTAATCCAGACACAACACTTAGTTATCAGTCACACTGTAATCCAGACACAACACTTAGTTATCAGTCACACTGTAATCCAGACACAACACTTAGGTGTTTTGCTGTAGTTACTGTGTGACTGATAACTAACAGCCAACGCATCAAGTCTCAGGCCCTACATACTCTGACGAGGCTCACTAAGTATCCCTCCATACCTCTGACCAGGCCCCAGTCCCCACTAAGTATCCCTCCATACCTCTGACCAGGCCCCAGTCCCCACTAAGTATCCCTCCATACCTCTGACCAGGCCCCAGTCCCCACTAAGTATCCCTCCATACCTCTGACCAGGCCCCAGTCCCCACTAAGTATCCCTCCATACCTCTGACCAGGCCCCAGTCCCCACTAAGTATCCCTCCATACCTCTGACTAGGCCCCAGTCCCCACTAAGTATCCCTCCATACCTCTGACCAGGCCCCAGTCCTCACTAAGTATCCCTCCATACCTCTGACTAGGCCCCAGTCCCCACTAAGTATCCCTCCATACCTCTGACTAGGCCCCAGTCCTCACTAAATATCCCTCCATACCTGTGACTAGACCCCAGTCCCTACCAAGTATCCTCCCATACCTCTGACTAGGACCCAGTCCTCACTAAGTATCCCTCCATACCTGTGACTAGGCCCTAGTCCTCACTAAGTATCCATTCCTGAACTTGATCAGTTTCCGCCACTGCACCAGCTTGAACCAGAAAATGGCTGCTCATTGTTAGTCTCCAGGTGAGCAAAGATTGATGCGTGTCGGAACCAGAAAGAAGGAGAATAATCATTCTCGGTGCGCCTGCCTTCTTCCACCGCGTCCAGACTTAAGACTCTCACATAACTTTGAGCACCTTTCCCCGCTGTCTTCTGCCGAACACTAAGATGGTCCCTCCATGGCTGTGGGTTCAATTTGTAATGTATATGTTGGGCTGTTGTGTTTTATTATAATGGGATTTATTAAAGTGTTTTATTTGTAATATATACAGTGGGGAGAACAAGTATTTGATACAATGCCGATTTTGCAGGTTTTCCTATTTACAAAGCATTTAGAGGTCTGTAATTTTTATAATAGGTACACTTCAACTGTGAGAGACGGAATCTAAAACAAAAATCCAGAAAATCACATTGTATGATTTTTAAATAATTAGTTTGCATTTTATTGCATGACATAAGTATTTGATCACCTACCAACCAGTAAGAATTCCGGCTCTCACAGACCTGTTAGTTTTTCTTTAAGAAGCCCTCCTGTTCTCCACTCATTACCTGTATTAACTGCACCTGTTTGAACTCGTTACCTGTATAAAAGACACCTGTCCACACACTCAATCAAACAGACTCCAACCTCTCCACAATGGCCAAGACCAGAGAGCTGTGTAAGGACATCAGGGATTAAATTGTAGACCTGCACAAGGCTGGGATGGGCTACAGGACAATAGGCAAGCAGCTTGGTGAGAAGGCAACAACTGTTGGCGCAATTATTAGAAAATGGAAGAAGTTCAAGATGACGGTCAATCACCCTCGGTCTGGGGCTCCATGCAAGATCTCACCTCGTGGGGCATCAATGATCATGAGGAAGGTGAGGGATCAGCCCAGAACTACACGGCAGGACCTGGTCAATGACCTGAAGAGAGCTGGGACCACAGTCTCAAAGAAAACCATTAGTAACACACTACGCCGTCATGGATTAAAATCCTGCAGCGCACGCAAGGTCCCCCTGCTCAAGCCAGCGCATGTCCAGGCCCGTCTGAAGTTTGCCAATGACCATCTGGATGATTCAGAGGAGGAATGGGAGAAGGTCATGTGGTCTGATGAGACAAAAATAGAGCTTTTTGGTCTAAACTCCACTCGCCGTGTTTGGAGGAAGAAGAAGGATGAGTAGAACCCCAAGAACACCATCCCAACCGTGAAGCATGGAGGTGGAAACATCATTC
The DNA here is from genome assembly GCF_964263955.1 of Coregonus lavaretus. Classification (NCBI taxonomy): domain Eukaryota; kingdom Metazoa; phylum Chordata; class Actinopteri; order Salmoniformes; family Salmonidae; genus Coregonus; species Coregonus lavaretus. The sequence continues at coordinate 50,560,522 of NC_140004.1, forward strand.
TTTGGGGATGCTTTTCTGCAAAGGGGACAGGACGACTGCACCGTATTGAGGGGAGGATGGATGGGGCCATGTATCGCGAGATCTTGGCCAACAACCTCCTTCCCTCAGAGCATTGAAGATGGGTCGTGGCTGGGTCTTCCAGCAAGACAACGACCCAAAACACACAGTCAGGGCAACTAAGGAGTGGCTCCGTAAGAAGCATCTCAAGGTCCTGGAATGGCCTAGCCAGTCTCCAGACCTGAACCCAATAGAAAATCTTTGGAGGGAGCTGAAAGTCCGTATTGCCCAGCGACAGATCCGAAACCTGAAGGATCTGGAGAAGGTCTGTATGGAGGTGTGGGCCAAAATCCCTGCTGTAGTGTGTGCAAACCTGGTCAAGAACTACATGAAACGTATGATCTCTGTAATTGCAAACAAAGGTTTCTGTACCAAATATTAAGTTCTGCTTTTCTGATGTATCAAATACTTATGTCATGCAATAAAATGCAAATGTATTACTTAAAAATCATACAATGTGATTTTCTGGATTTTTGTTTTAGATTCTGTCTCTCACAGTTGAAGTGTACCTATGATAAAAATTACAGACCTCTACATGCTTTGTAAGTAGGAAAACCTGCAAAATAGGCATTGTATCAAATACTTGTTCTCCCCACTGTATATAGGGCTGTTGTGGTTCATATGTAATGTATATAGATACACAACTAATCTTCTCCTTTCCCCCTTCTGATAACCAGGTGGCGAATCGCATCTCTGCATGTCTGGCAGACATATCAGTATGGATGACGGATCACCACCTCAAGCTGAACCCTGGCAAGACGGAGCTGCTCTTCCTCCCGGGGAAGGACTGCCCGTTCCATGATCTCGCCATCACAGTTGACAACTCCGCTGTGTCCTCCTCCCAGAGTGCGAAGAGCCTAGGCGTGACCCTGGACAACACCCTGTCGTTCTCCGCCAACATCAAGGCGGTGACCCGCTCCTGCAGGTTCATGCTCTACAACATTCGGAGAGTACGACCCTGCCTTACACAGGAAGCGGCACAGGTCCTAATCCAGGCACTTGTCATCTCCCGTCTGGACTACTGCAACTCGCTGTTGGCTGGCCTCCCTGCCTGTGCCATTAAACCCCTACAACTCATCCAGAATGCCGCAGCCCGTCTGGTGTTCAACCTTCCCAAGTTCTCTCACGTCACCCCCCTCCTCCGCACACTCCACTGGCTTCCAGTTGAAGCTCGCATCCGCTACAAGACCATGGTGCTTGCCTATGGAGCAGTGAGGGGAACGGCACCTCTGTACCTTCAGGCTCTGATCAGTCCCTACACCCAAACGAGGGCATTGCGTTCATCCACCTCTGGCCTGCTGGCTCCCCTTCCTCTGCGGAAGCACAGCTCCCGCTCAGCCCAGTCAAAACTGTTCGCTGCTCTGGCACCCCAATGGTGGAACAAGCTCCCTCACGACGCCAGGACAGCGGAGTCACTCACCACCTTCCGGAGACATTTGAAACCCCACCTCTTTAAGGAATACCTGGGATAGGATAAAGTAATCCTTCTAACCCCCCCCCCCCCCCAAATTGTAAAGTGGTTATCCCACTGGCTATAGGGTGAACGCACCAATTTGTGAGTCGCTCTGGCTAAGAGCGTCTGCTAAATGACGTTAATGTGCCCTTGAGCAAGGCACTTAACCCTAATTGCTCCTGTAAGTCGCTCTGGATAAGAGCGTCTGCTAAATGACTAAAATGTAAATGTAAATATGTAGGGCTGTTGTGTTTCATATGTAATGTATATGTAGGGCTGTTCTGTTTCATATGTAATGTATATGTAGGGCTGTTGGGTTTCATATGTAATGTATATGTAGGGCTGTTGGGTTTCATATGTAATGTATATGTAGGGCTGTTGGGTTTCATATGTAATGTATATGTAGGGCTGTTGGGTTTCATATGTAATGTATATGTAGGGCTGTTGTGTTTCATATGTAATGTATATGTAGGGCTGTTGGGTTTCATTTGTAATGTATATGTAGGGCTGTTGGGTTTCATTTGTAATGTATATGTAGGGCTGTTGTGGTTCATATGTAATGTATATGTAGGGCTGTTGGGTTTTATTATAGTGGGTTTTATTATAGTGGGTTTTATTATAGTGGGTTTTATTTGTAATGTATATGTAGGGCTGTTCTGTTTTATTATAGTGGGTTTTATTATAGTGGGTTTTATTATAGTGGGTTTTATTATAGTGGGATTTATTATAGTGGGTTTTATTATAGTGGGTTTTATTATAGTGGGTTTTATTTGTAATGTATATGTAGGGCTGTTCTGTTTTATTATAGTGGGATTTATTATACTGTTTTATTTGTAATTTGTAATATTGTGGCATTTTATTATAGTGGTTTTTATTTGTAAAGTATATGTAGGGCTGTTGTGTTTCATTATATTGAGCACAGTTAGAAAGATATGGCATATAGAAGCATACCAGATGGACATCATGAAAATGATTGGAGGAAATGCAGGAGTAAAAACAAACAATATATATACAGTGGGGGAAAAAAAGTATTTAGTCAGCCACCAATTGTGCAAGTTCTCCCACTTAAAAAGATGAGAGGCCTGTAATTTTCATCATAGGTACACGTCAACTATGACAGACAAATTGAGATTTTTTTTTCTCCAGCAAATCACATTGTAGGATTTTTAATGAATTTATTTGCAAATTATGGTGGAAAATAAGTATTTGGTCACCTACAAACAAGCAAGTTTCTGGCTCTCACAGACCTGTAACTTCTTCTTTAAGAGGCTCCTCTGTCCTCCACTCGTTACCTGTATTAATGGCACCTGTTTGAACTTGTTATCAGTATCTGTCCACAACCTCAAACAGTCACACTCCAAACTCCACTATGGCCAAGACCAAAGAGCTGTCAAAGGACACCAGAAACAAAATTGTAGACCTGCACCAGGCTGGGAAGACTGAATCTGCAATAGGTAAGCAGCTTGGTTTGAAGAAATCAACTGTGGGAGCAATTATTAGGAAATGGCAGACTTAAAAGACCACTGATAATCTCCCTCGATCTGGGGCTCCACGCAAGATCTCACCCCGTGGGGTCAAAATGATCACAAGAACGGTGAGCAAAAATCCCAGAACCATACGGGGGGGACCTAGTGAATGACCTGCAGAGAGCTGGGACCAAAGTAACAAAGTCTACCATCAGTAACACACTATGCCGCCAGGGACTCAAATCCTGCAGTGCCAGACGTGTCCCCCTGCTTAAGCCAGTACATGTCCAGGTCCGTCTGAAGTTTGCTAGAGTGCATTTGGATGATCCAGAAGAGGATTGGGAGATTGCTAATTATGGTGGAAAATAAGTATTTGGTCACCTACAAACAAGCAAGATTTCTGGCTCTCACAGACCTGTAACTTCTTCTTTAAGAGGCTCCTCTGTCCTCCACTCGTTACCTGTATTAATGGCACCTGTTTGAACTTGTTATCAGTATAAAAGACATCTGTCCACAACCTCAAACAGTCACACTCCAAACTCCACTATGGCCAAGACTAAAGAGCTGTCAAAGGACACCAGAAACAAAATTGTAGACCTGCACCAGGCTGGGAAGACTGAATCTGCAATAGGTAAGCAGCTAAGGTGGGCATGCAGCCAGGACGGAGTGTGCCGGCTCAACGCTCGTGGCCTCCAGTACCCCTCCTCGGTCCCGGATATCCTGCGCCAGTGCCACGTGCTGTAGTGTCAGTACGAGTGCACAGCCCTGTACGTCCTGTGCTGATGCCTCACACAGAGTGTGTGGAAATAGGCATTCAGCCAGGACGGGTTGTGTCAGCTCTCCGTTCCAGACCTCCAGTCCGTCTCCACAGTCCAGCCCGGCCTGTTCCTGTCCCTCGCACCAAGCCTGTGGTGCGCGTCGTCAGCCCGGTCCGGCCTGTTCCTGCTCCCCGCACCAAGCCAGTGGTGCGCTGTCCCTCGCACCAAGACTGTGGTGCGCGTCGCCAGCCCGGTCCGGCCTGTTCCTGCTCCCCGCACCAAGCCAGTGGTGCGCGTCGCCAGCCCGGTCCGGCCTGTTCCTGCTCCCCGCACCAGGCCAGTGGTGCGTGTCGCCAGCCCGGTCCGGCCCGTTCCTGCTCTCCGCACCAAGCCAGTGGTGCGCGTCGCCAGCCCGGTCCGGCCTGTTCCTATTCCCCGCACCAAGCCTGTGGTGCGCGTCGCCAGCCCGGTCCGGCCTGTTCCTGCTCCCCGCACCAAGCCAGTGGTGCGCGTCGTCAGCCCGGTCCGTTCCTGCTCCCCGCACCAAGCCAGTGGTGCGCGTCGTCAGTCCGGCACGGTCCGTGCCTGTTCCACCGGTACCTGGTCCGGCACCGGTCAGCTGCTTCACACCGGAGCCAGAGCAATCCGCTCCACCGATGTCCAGTCCAGCTCCGGCCAGCGGGGCCAGACCAGACCAGGGGCGCTACGGGGGGGTAGAGAGAGAGTGGTGGTCACGCCCGGAGCCGGATCCGCCTCCGAGGCGGAATGCCCACCCGGCCCCTACCCTCTTGTGTTTGGTTGGCGAGGTCGCAGTCCGCGCCTTTGGGGGGGGGGGTACTGTCACGCCCTGGCTCTGGGGACTCTTATATGTTGAGCCAGGGTGTGGATTTTCTATGTGTTATTTTCTATGTTTTGTTCTAGTTCGTGTATTTCTATGTTGGCCAGGGTGGTTCCCAATCAGAGGCAGCTGTAGCTTGTTGTCTCTGATTGGGGACCATACTTAGGCAGCCTGTTTGGCACTGTTTATTGTGGGATCTTGTTCCGGAAGGTTTGTGTTCAACCCAGGACTTCACGTATCGTTTGTTTTGGTTTGTGTTGTGTACTGCAATAAAATAATGTACGCATATCACGCTGCGCCTTGGTCCGCTTCATCTTATAACGATCGTGACACAAGTCCGGATATTGTGACTGCTACTCCAAGTATATATATATATATACAGTATATACAGTGCATTCGGAAAGTATTCAGACCCCTTGACTTTTTCCACATTTTGTTACGTTACAGCCTTATTCTAAAATGAATTAAATTTAATATTTTCCTCATCAATCTACACACAATACCCCATAATGACAAAGCACATTTTTTAATTAAAAAAAAAATGTGTACATAAAAAAAAACGGACAAATCACATTTACATAAGTATTCTGTACTTTGCTCCGTTCATCTTTCCCTCAATCCTGACTAGTCTTCCAGTCCCTGCTGCTGAAAAACATCCTCACAGCATGATGCTGCCACCACCATGCTTCACCGTAGGGATGGTGCCAGGTTTCCTCCAGACGTGACGCTTGGAATTCAGGCCAAAGAGTTCAATCTTGGTTTCATCAGACCAGAGAATCTTGTTTCTCATTGTCTGAGACTACTTTTAGATGCCTTTTAGCAAACTCCAAGCGGGCTGTCATGTGCCTTTTACTGAGTGGCTTCCGTCTGGCCACTACCATAAAGGTCTGATTGGTGGAGTGCTGCATAGATGGTTGTCCTTCTGGAAGGTTCAACAGAGGAACTCTGGAGCTCTGTCAGCGTGACCGTCGGATTCTTGGTCACCTCCCTGACCAAGGCCCTTCTCCCCCGATTGCTTAGTTTAGCTGGGTGGCCAGCTCTAGGAATTGTCTTGGTGGTTCCAAACTTCTTCCATTTAAGAATAATGGAGGCCACTGTGTTCTTGGGGACCTTCAATGCTGCAGAAATGTTTTGGTACCCTTCCCCAGATCTGTGCCTCGACACAATCCTGTCTCGGAGCTCTACGGACAATTCCTTCGACCTCATAGCTTGGTTTTTGCTCTGACATGCACTGTAATCTGTGGGTCCTTATATAGACAGGTGTGTGCCTTTCCAAATCATGTCCAATCAATTGAATTTACCACAGGTGGACTCCAATCAAGCTGTAGAAACATCTCAAGGATGATCAATGGAAAAGGATGCACCTGAGCTCAATTTCGAGTCTCATAGCAAAGGGTCTGAATAATTATGTAAATAAGGTATTTCTGTTTTTTATTTTTAATAAATTTACAAAAATAAATAAAAACCTGTTTTCACTTTGTCATTATAGGGCATTGTGTGTAGATTGATGAGGACAGTTTTAATTGAATCCATTTTAGAATAAGTCTGTAACGTAACAAAATGTGGAAAACGTCAAGGGGTCTGAATACTTTCCGAATGCACTGTATATATATATATATATATATATATATATATATATATATATATATATATATATATATATATATATATATATATATATACACACACAAACTATTTATACTCCGGACTCCAACATTGCTCGTCCTAATATTTCTATCTTTTATTCTTTTACTTTTTCGTGTGTATTGTTAGATATTAGTGCACTGTTGGAGCTAGGAACACAAGCATTTTGCTACACCTGCAATAACAACTGATAAATATGTGTATGTGACCAATGCAATTTGATTTGATTGTAAATAACAATTTGTTCTTCATTGACTTACAGATAGTTTACCTCGTTTGTTGCAATGCCAGATGCCATGTTTGGCGTAAACGAAACACTGCCTTTAAACAGAAGAACCTCTTACCAACCGTAAAGCATGGAGGCGGTGGCATTATGGTTTGGGGCTGCTTTGCTGCCTCAGGGCCAACTTGCCATCATTGAGTCAACCATTAATTCTATATTGTACCAGAGAATTCTTGAGGAGAATATGAGGCCATCTGTCAAAAAGCTGAAGCTGAACCGGACATGGATCTTGCAACAGGACAATGATCCAAAACACAAAAGCAAAGCTACAACACAATGGCTCAAAAAGAAGAAATGGAGGGTTATGGAATGGCCGAGTCAAAGCCCAGATCTCAATCCTATCGAAATGCTGTGGGGAGACTTGAAGCGGGCCATGTATGCAAGAAAGCCCTCGAACATGACACAGTTGAAGCAGTACTGTAAAGAAGAGTGGGCAAAAATTCCTCCCAGTCGATGTAAGAGACTGATAGACAGTTACAAGAAACGTCTACATTAAGTTATTTCAGCCAAAAGGGGGCAACACAAGCTATTGAAGCTAGGGGTGTACTTATTTTTCCCGAACTATGGAATTGCATTTCTGTAAATTTTTGATGAATAAATGATTACAAAGTATAATCTTTCAGTGCCATTTGTTAAATTAGGTTACCTTTATCTGTCAATAGTGTTGAAGTGAAGATTACATATCCATCTGTCCAAATATGTCCCAAAAACAAAATGGCAACTTTCCATGGGGTGTTAGGGTTAGGGTTAGGTACTATAGAGATACCAGGACAGAGTCTTAATGAAAATTAATCTGTGTACTAACCCTAACCCTAACCCTCACCCTAACCCTAACCCTCACCCTCACCCTAACCCTAACCCTCACCCTCACCCTAACCCTAACCCTCACCCTCACCCTCATCCTAACCCTAACCCTAACCCTTTCCATGGGGTGTACTTACTTTTTCACGACTGTAAGTATTCAGACCCTTTACTCAGTACTTTGTTGAAGCACCATTGGCAGTAATTACTGTCTCGAGTCTTCTTTGGTATGACTCTACAAGCTTGGCACACCTGTATTTGGGGAGTTTCTCCCATTCTTCTCTGCAGATCCTCTCAAGCTCTGTTAGGTTGGATGGGGAGCGTTGCTGCACATCTATTTTCAGGTGTATCCAGAGATGTTCGATCAGGTTCATGTCCAGGCTCTCCTGGGCCACTCAAGGACATTCAGAGACTTGTCCCGAAGCCACTCCTGCAGTGTCTTGGCTGTGTGCTTAGGGTCGTTGTCCTGTAGGAAGGTGAACCTTCGCCCCAGTCTGAGGTCCTGAGAGCTCTGGAGCAGGTTTTCATCAAGGATCTCTCTGTACTTCGCTCCGTTCATCTTTCCCTCGATCCTGACTAGCCTCCCAGTCCCTGCCGCTGAAAAACATCCCCACAGCATGATGCTGCCACCACCATGCTTCACCATAGGGATGGTGCCAGGTTTCCTCCAGACTTCACGCTTGGCATTCAGGCCAAAGAGTTCAATCTTGGTTTCATCAGACTAAAGAATCTTGTTTCTCATGGTCTGAGAGTCCTTTAGGTGCCTTTTGGCAAACTCCAAGAGGCTGTCATGTGCCTTTTACTGAGGAGTGGCTTCCGTCTGGCCACTCTACCATAAAGGATTGATTGGTGGAGTGCTGCAGAGATGGTTGTCCTTCTGGAAGGTTCTCTCATTTCCACAGAGGAACTCTGGAGCTCTGTCAGAGTGACCATCGGGTTCTTGGTCACCTCCCTGACCAAGGCCCTTCTCCCCCGATTGCTCAGTTTGGCTGAGCGGCCAGCTCTAGGAAGAGTCTATGTGGTTCCAAACTTCTTCCATTAAAGAATGATGGAGGCCACTGTTTTCCCGGGGACTTTCAATGCTGCAGACATTTTTTTGGTACCCTTCCCCAGATCTGTGCCTCGAAAAAATCCTGTCTCGGAGCTCTACGGACAATTCCTTCGACCTCATGGCTTGGATTTTGCTCTGACATGCACTGTCAACTGTGGGACATTATGTAGACAGGTGTGTGCCTTTCCAAAACATGTCCAATCAATTGAATTTACCACAGGTGGACTCTAATAAAGTTGTAGAAAAATATCAATGATGATCAATGGAAACAGGATGCACCTGAGCTCAATTTCGAGTCTCATAGCAAAGGGTCTGAATACTTATGTAAATAAGGTATTTTCAGTTTTTTATATTCCATAAATGTGCAGAAATTTCTACAAACCTGTTTTCTCTTTGTCATTATGGGGTATTGTGAGGACACAAAATAAGTTAATCCATTTTAGAATAAGGCTGCAACGTAACAACATCTGAATACTTCCGAATGCACTGTATAACACACTAAATCTGACCAGGCATAACCATAACTCAATACCTCTGACCAGGCATAACCATAACTCATTACCTCTGACCAGGCATAACCATAACTCATTACCTCTGACCAGTAACCACTAAGGCATATCTCATTACCTCTGACCAGGCATAACCATATCTCATTACCTCTGACCAGTAACCACTAAGGCATATCTCATTACCTCTGACCAGTAACCACTAAGGCATATCTCATTACCTCTGACCAGTAACCACTAAGGCATATCTCATTACCTCTGACCAGGCATAACCATAACTCATTACCTCTGACCAGTAACCACTAAGGCATATCTCATTACCTCTGACCAGTAACCACTAAGGCATATCTCATTACCTCTGACCAGGCATAACCATATCTCATTACCTCTGAGCATGTATAACTATATTTCTTTACCTCTGACCAGACATAAGTATAACTCATTACCTCTGACCAGGCCCCAGGCCTCCAGTGTGCAGGGCAGGGCAGTCTGTTACAGGGCCGTCTGCTCTCTGGTTTCTCCCCGCTGCAGTACTTGCTGTGGACTGAGCGGTTGGTCCCCTCATTAAGGAACTGGACACAGCGAACCGTCCGGATTTGGAAACCCAGATTGCCACAAGTCTTAGTGCAGTGCTCCCAATCCTCTGAGATCCATCTGGAGAGATAATAACAACCACAGTTAGAACAGGATAGAAGCAATAGAGGAACCATAGAGGGCCAACCATAGAGGACCCATAGAGGCACCATAGAGGAACAACCATAGAGGAACAACCATAGAGGGACAACCATAGAGGAACCATAGAGGAACAACCATAGAGTGACAACCATAGAGGACCCATAGAGGAACCATAGAGGCACCATAGAGGAACAACCATAGAGGAACAACCATAGAGGGACAACCATAGAGGAACCATAGAGGAACAACCATAGAGTGACAACCATAGAGGAACCATAGAGGAACAACCATAGAGGAACAACCATAGAGGCACCATAGAGGAACAACCATAGAGGAACCATAGAGGAACAACCATAGAGGAACCATAGAGGTACAACCATAGAGGAACCATAGAGGAACCATAGAGGAACAACCATAGAGGAACCATAGAGGAACAACCATAGAGGAACAACCATAGAGGAACCATAGAGGCACCATAGAGGTACAACCATAGAGGAACCATAGAGGAACCATAGAGGAACAACCATAGAGGAACCATAGAGGAACAACCATAGAGGAACCATAGAGGCACCATAGAGGTACAACCATAGAGGAACCATAGAGGAACCATAGAGGAACAACCATAGAGGGACAACCATAGAGGGACAACCATAGAGGGACAACCATAGAGGAACCATAGAGGAACCATAGAGGTACCATAGAGGAACAACCATAGAGGAACCATAGAGGGCCCATAGAGGAACAACCATAGAGGACCCATAGAGGACCCATAGAGGAACAACCATAGAGGAACAACCATAGAGGACCCATAGAGGGACCATAGAGGAACAACCATAGAGGAACAACCATAGAGGAACAACCATAGAGGAACAATAGAGGGCCCATAGAGGAACAACCATAGAGGACCCATAGAGGAACCATAGAGGGCCCATAGAGGACCCATAGAGGACCCATAGAGGAACAACCATAGTGTGACAACCATAGAGTGTGTGGTGGAAATTAAATATTAATTACATACTATACTGTTTAATTAGACATACTATGCTGTTTTTACTTAAGATAATAATCTATTGTTATATGTTAGTATTTTTACTGATACAGGCTTATCTTGTGTGACTTAGTCATAAATCTGAGCGTCCAGATTTATGAGCTGCTTGGGTGCGACCACATTATGGAACCTCTTGTGTTTACGATCGGCAGGAATTCAGCTATATGGGAAGTGCAGTGAGGAACAGAGAGTGGTGGCGATATCAGCTTAATTGATCTACACAGACGAGCTAAATTACTTTTTACAACTCTGTTCCCAGGGCCTGTTTCTGCACATCTGCTAACTGTCAAAGATAAAAGGATGTACTTTCTATGAAAGGCGAAAGATAGCTCTGTTCATTAAACTTTTCAACTCTGAACTATTCAGTGATGGTTGATTGCTTCATTTTTGCAAATCTTATAATAAAGTTATTTGAAGAATACAGTCTCTCTCCCTTTGGTTAGAATTACCACCACTATTGGTGACGAGGATGGGATGTTAACTCCGATTGCTGAATGCTCCCAAGGAGACCGAGGTTAACTGCACGCAGGAGCTGCGTTAGACGTGGCTCAGGGAGCCCCACACTCGGAGCAGAAAAGGGACCCGCCTCAGACCGGTAGGGGGTGTCAGTGAGTGGATACGCCATTCCGAACATATAGAGTTAAGGGTGAGACTGATTATCTTAAAACACAACCTCCAATTGGGGAATGTTCTGGGAACTTTTAAAATCCTGTTCTAAGAACTTTTAGAAAATCCTGTTCTAGGAATAGGTCACGTGTTGGAGATACCAGGACAGAGTCCTGATGAAAGGGTTAGGGTTAGGGTTAGGTACTATAGAGATAACCAGGACAGAGTCCTGATGAAAGGGTTAGGGTTAGGGTTAGGTACTATAGAGATAACCAGGACAGAGTCCTAATGAAAGGGTTAGGGTTAGGTACTATAGAGATACCAGGACAGAGTCCTGATGAAAGGGTTAGGGTTAGGGTTAGGTACTATAGAGATAACCAGGACAGAGTCCTAATGAAAGGGTTAGGGTTAGGTACTATAGAGATACCAGGACAGAGTCCTGATGAAAGGGTTAGGGTTAGGGTTAGGTACTATAGAGATAACCAGGACAGAGTCCTGATGAAAGGGTTAGGGTTAGGGTTAGGTACTATAGAGATAACCAGGACAGAGTCCTGATGAAAGGGTTAGGGTTAGGGACTATAGAGATAACCAGGACAGAGTCCTGATGAAAGGGTTAGGGTTAGGGTTAGGTACTATAGAGATAACCAGGACAGAGTCCTGATGAAAGGGTTAGGGTTAGGGTTAGGTACTATAGAGATAACCAGGACAGAGTCCTAATGAAAGGGTTAGGGTTAGGTACTATAGAGATAACCAGGACAGAGTCCTAATGAAAGGGTTAGGGTTAGGTACTATAGAGATAACCAGGACAGAGTCCTGATGAAAGGGTTAGGGTTAGGGTTAGGTACTATAGAGATAACCAGGACAGAGTCCTAATGAAAGGGTTAGGGTTAGCGTTAGGTACTATAGAGATAACCAGGACAGAGTCCTGATGAAAGGGTTAGGGTTAGGGTTAGGTACTATAGAGATAACCAGGACAGAGTCCTAATGAAAGGGTTAGGGTTAGGTACTATAGAGATAACCAGGACAGAGTCCTAATGAAAGGGTTAGGGTTAGGTACTATAGAGATAACCAGGACAGAGTCCTAATGAAAGGGTTAGGGTTAGGTACTATAGAGATAACCAGGACAGAGTCCTAATGAAAGGGTTAGGGTTAGGTACTATAGAGATAACCAGGACAGAGTCCTAATGAAAGGGTTAGGGTTAGGTACTATAGAGATAACCAGGACAGAGTCTTAATGAAAGGGTTAGGTTTAGGGTTAGGTACTATAGAGATAACCAGGACAGAGTCCTGATGAAAGGGTTAGGGTTAGGGTTAGGTACTATAGAGATAACCAGGACAGAGTCCTGATGAAAGGGTTAGGGTTAGGGACTATAGAGATAACCAGGACAGAGTCCTGATGAAAGGGTTAGGGTTAGGGTTAGGTACTATAGAGATAACCAGGACAGAGTCCTGATGAAAGGGTTAGGTTTAGGGTTAGGTACTATAGAGATAACCAGGACAGAGTCCTAATGAAAGGGTTAGGGTTAGGTACTATAGAGATACCAGGACAGAGTCCTAATGAAAGGGTTAGGGTTAGGGTTAGGTACTATAGAGATAACCAGGACAGAGTCCTAATGAAAGGGTTAGGGTTAGGGTTAGGTACTATAGAGATAACCAGGACAGAGTCCTAATGAAAGGGTTAGGGTTAGGTACTATAGAGATACCAGGACCACGTCCTGAAGAAATATGCCATGGGTTATGATCGTAAGATGTAAATGAATGAGCTATGTGATTCCAGGACAGGGTCCTGAAGCACAAGTCAAAAATATTCCTGCAGGTTAGAAAAACATTACAATGAATTAATCTGTGTACTGGGTTAGGGTTAGGGTTAGGGTTAAACAGGTAACAACTGGTAAAACAGTTGGTTATGATTGGGAAACCAGCTATAAATTTAAACCTACATGGGAAATTTGCATAACTACCATGTGGGTATAAAATGTAAAATTACATAGAATAAAAAAGTATATATATAGTACAAGTCAAAAGTTTGGACACAACTACTCATTCAAGGGTTTTTCTTTATTTGTACTATTTTGTACATTGTAGAATAACAGTGAAGACATCCAAACTATGAAATAACACATATGGAATCATGTAGTAACCAAAAATATATATTTTATATTTGAGATTCTTCAAATAGCCATCCTTTGCCTTGATGACAGCTTTGCAAACTCTTGGCATTCTCTCAACCAGCTTCACCTGGAATGCTTTTCCAACAGTCTTGAAGGAGATCCCACGTATGCTGAGCACTTGTTGGCTGCTTTTCCTTCACTCCCAAACCATCTCAATTGGGTTGAGGTCGGGGATGTGGAGGACTCTCTTTGGTCAAATAGCCCTTACACAGCCTGGAGGTGTGTTGGGTCATTGTCCTGTTGCAAAACAAATTATAGTCCTACTAAGCCCAAACCAGATGGGATGGCATATTGCTGCAGAATGCTGTGGTAGCCATGCTGGTTAAGTGGGCCTTGAATTCTAAATAAATCACAGTGTCACCAGCAAAGCACCCCCACACCATAACACCTCCTCCTCCATGCTTTACGGTAGGAACTACAAATGCGGAGATCATCCGTTCACCCACACTGCGTCTCACAAAGACACGGCGGTTGGAACCAATTTGGACTCCAGACCAAAGGACACATTTCCACTGGTCTAATGTCCACTGCTCGTGTTTCTTGGCCCAAGCAGGTCTCTTCTTCTTATTGGTGTCTTTTATTAGTGGTTTCTTTGCAGAAATTTGACCATGAAGGTCTGATTCACACAGTCCCATCTGAACAGTTGATGTTGAGATGTGTCTGTGACTTCAACTCTGTGAAGCATTTATTTGGGCTGCAATTTCTGAGGCTGGTAACTCTAATGAACTTATCGTCTGCAGCAGAGGTAACTCTGGGTCTTCCATTCCTGTGGCGGTCCACATGAGAGCCAGTTTCATCATAGCGCTTGATGGTTTTTGCGACTGCACTTGAAGAAACTTTAAAAGTTCTTGAAATGTTCCATGTTGACTGACCTTCATGTCTTAAAGTAATGATGGACTGTCGTTTTTCTTTGATTATTTGAGCTGTTCTTGCCATAATATGGACTTGGTCTTTTACCAAATAGGGCTATCTTCTGTATACCCCCCTACCTTGTCACAACACAACTGATTGGCTTAAACGCATTAAGAAGGAAAGAAATTCCACAAATTAACTTACCTGGGGCGGCAGGTAGCTTAGTGGTTAAGAGCGTTGTGCCAGTAACCGAAAGGTCGCTGGTTCTAATCCCCGAGCGGACTAGGTGAAAAATCTGTCGATGTGCCCTTGAGCAAGGCACTTAACCCTAATTGCTCCTGTAAGTCGCTCTGGATAAGAGCGTCTGCTAAATGACTCAAATGTAAGAAGGCACACCTGTTAATTGAAATGCATTCCAGGTGACTAACTCATGAAGCTGGTTGAGAGAATGCCAAGAGTGTACAAAGCTGTCATCAAGGCTGGGTGGCTATTTGAAGAATTTCTAATCTAAAATATATTTTGATTTGTTTAACACTTTTTTGGTTACTACATGATTCCATATGTGTTATTTCATAGTTTTGATGTCTTCACTATTATTTTACATTTTAGTCATTTAGCAGACGCTCTTATCCAGAGCGACTTACAGTTGGTGAATACATTTATTTTATTTTATTTTTTAATCTTTATTTATTTTATTTTTAATTTTTTTATACTGGCCCCCCGTGGAAATCGAACCCACAACCAACTGAGCTACATCCCTGCCGGCCATTCCCTCCCCTACCCTGGACGACGCTGGGCCAATTGTGCGCCGCCCATGAGTCTCCCGGTCGCGGCCGGCTGCGACAGAGCCTGGATTCGAACCAGGATCTCTAGTGGCACAGTTAGCACTGCGATTCAGTGCCTTAGACCACCAAATATACACCACTATTATTCTACAATGTAGAGAATAGTAAAAATAAAGAAAACCCCTTGAATGACTAGGTTTGTCCAAACCTTTGAATGGTAGTGTATATTTTATAGAATGACACAAATATTAATTTTCACAAAGTATGCTGCCTCAGTTTTTATGATGGCAATTTGCATATACTCCAGAATGTTATGAAGAGTGATCAGATGAATTGCAATTAATTGCAAAGTCCCTCTTTGCCATGAAAATGAACTTAATCCCCAAAAAACATTTCCACTGCATTTCAGCCCTGCCACAAAAGGACCAGCTGCCATTATGTCATTGATTCTCTCGTTAACACAGGTGAGAGTGTTGACGAGGACAAGGCTGGAGATCACTCTGTCATGCTGTTTGAGTTAAAATAACAGACTCGAAGCTTTAAAAGGAGGGTGGTGCTTGAAACCATTGTTCTTCCTCTGTTAACCATGGTTACCTGCAAGGAAACACGTGCCGTCATCATTGCTTTGCACAAAAAGGGCTTCACAGGCAAGGATATTGCTGCTAGTATCAACCATTTATCGGATCATCAATAACTTCAAGGAGAGAGGTTCAATTGTTGTGAAGAAGTCTGAAACCTGAAGGTGTTTTTATCTACTAAGTCTTGTGTAAAACCTGAAGGTGTTTTTATCTACTAAGTCTTGTGTAAAACCTGAAGGTGTTTTTATCTACTAAGTCTTGTGTAAAACCTGAAGGTGTTTTTATCTACTAAGTCTTGTGTAAAACCTGAAGGTGTTTTTATCTACTAAGTCTTGTGTAAAACCTGAAGGTGTTTTTATCTACTAAGCCTGAAACCTGAAGGTGTTTTTATCTACTAAGTCTGAAACCTGAAGGTGTTTTTATCTACTAAGTCTTAAACCTGAATGTGTTTTTATCTACTAAGCCTGAAACCTGAAGGTGTTTTTATCTACTAAGTCTGAAACCTGAAGGTGTTTTTATCTACTAAGTCTGAAACCTGAAGGTGTTTTTATCTACTAAGTCTGAAACCTGAAGGTGTTTTTATCTACTAAGTCTGAAACCTGAAGGTGTTTTTATCTACTAAGTCTGAAACCTGAAGGTGTTTTTATCTACTAAGTCTTAAACCTGAAGGTGTTTTTATCTACTAAGTCTTGTGTAAAACCTGAAGGTGTTTTTATCTACTAAGTCTTAAACCTGAAGGTGTTTTTATCTACTAAGTCTGAAACCTGAAGGTGTTTTTATCTACTAAGTCTGAAACCTGAAGGTGTTTTTATCTACTAAGTCTGAAACCTGAAGGTGTTTTTATCTACTAAGTCTGAAACCTGAAGGTGTTTTTATCTACTAAGTCTGAAACCTGAAGGTGTTTTTATCTACTAAGTCTGAAACCTGAAGGTGTTTTTATCTACTAAGTCTTAAACCTGAAGGTGTTTTTATCTACTAAGTCTGAAACCTGAAGGTGTTTTTATCTACTAAGTCTTAAACCTGAAGGTGTTTTTATCTACTAAGTCTGAAACCTGAAGGTGTTTTTATCTACTAAGTCTGAAACCTGAAGGTGTTTTTATCTACTAAGTCTTAAACCTGAAGGTGTTTTTATCTACTAAGTCTGAAACCTGAAGGTGTTTTTATCTACTAAGTCTTAAACCTGAAGGTGTTTTTATCTACTAAGTCTGAAACCTGAAGGTGTTTTTATCTACTAAGTCTTGTGTAAAACCAGTGTTTTAGCATTGTGGTGTGCTGGTGGCTATACTCACTGTGGCTGCGTACAGTCCTGTAGGTTACACATTCTCCTGATGGGTTTGGGCTTCTTGCTGACATCACAGGATCCCCGGTGGACCATCCTGCTGTCACCCTTTTTCCTGCAGCCATACTTAGTGTATTGGAACCCTAGGGGAGGAAATGGTGTTGGAATACCACTAAACTATTAGAACAAAAGGTGCTATCTAGAACCTAAAAGGGATATTTGCTGTCCCCATAGGAAAACCCTTTGAATAATTTGTATTTATTTCACCTTTATTTAACCAGGTAAGCCAGTTGAGAACAAGTTCTCATTTACAACTGCGACCTGGCCAAGATAAAGCAAAGCAGTGCGATAAAAACAGCAACACAGAGTTACATATGGGGTAAACAAAACATAAAGTCAAAAATACAACAGAAAATATATATACAGTGTGTGCAAATGTAGTAAGTTATGGAGGTAAGGCAATAAATAGGCCATAGTGCAAAATAATTACTATTTAGTATTAACACTGGAATGATAGATGTGCAGAGTTCCAGATAGAACCGTTTTGGTTCCAGGTAAAACCTTTTGGGTTCCATGTAGAACCATTTCCAGAGAGGGTTCTACATTAAACACAAAAGGACTCTACCTGGAACCAAGAAGAGTTCTACAATAGGGACTGCTGAAGAACCCTTTTGGAACCATTTCTTCTAAAAGTGTACAGTAGAGTTACAAGCCTGAACTAGACTTGGCTTACTGAGAGACCCTAACCCTAACCCTAACCCTTACTGAACTAGACTTGGCTTACTGAGAGACCCTAACCCTAACCCTAACCCTTACTGAACTAGACTTGGCTTACTGAGAGACCCTAACCCTAACCCTAACCCTTACTGAACTAGACTTGGCTTACTGAGAGACCCTAACCCTAACCCTAACCCTTACTGAACTAGACTTGGCTTACTGAGAGACCCTAACCCTAACCCTAACCCTTACTGAACTAGACTTGGCTTACTGAGAGACCCGCTCACATCCAACACAGGCTCTAGAACACTGAGAGACCCGCTCACATCCAACACAGGCTCTAGAACACTGAGAGACCCGCTCACATCCAACACAGGCTCTAGAACACTGAGAGACCCGCTCACATCCAACACAGGCTCTAGAACACTGAGGCCATCTCTAGAGCCTTAGCTCCAACACAGGGTCTAGAACACTGAGACTAGCACTAGAACACCGAGGCCAGCTCTAGAACTTTACCTCCAGCACAGGGTCTAGAACAGTGAGACTAGCTCTAGAACTTTACCTCCAACACAGGGTCTAGAACAGTGAGACTAGCTCTAGAACTTTACCTCCAGCACAGGGTCTAGAACAGTGAGACTAGCTCTAGAACTTTACCTCCAGCACAGGGTCTAGAACAGTGAGAGTAGCTCTAGAACTTTACCTCCAGCACAGGGTCTAGAACAGTGAGAGTAGCTCTAGAACTTTACCTCCAGCACAGGGTCTAGAACAGTGAGAGTAGCTCTAGAACTTTACCTCCAGCACAGGGTCTAGAACAGTGAGACTAGCTCTAGAACTTTACCTCCAGCACAGGGTCTAGAACAGTGAGACTAGCTCTAGAACTTTACCTCCAGCACAGGGTCTAGAACAGTGAGACTAGCTCTAGAACTTTACCTCCAGCACAGGGTCTAGAACAGTGAGACTAGCTCTAGAACTTTACCTCCAGCACAGGGTCTAGAACACTGCGACCAGCTCTTCAGGGCCCATTCGTAGATGTCCTCCTGAATGACGTTGTTGTTGTTGATGGGGACAGAGTCTTCATGGATGATGTATTTATACATCAGGGTTGACCTGGTCTCGTTGTCCTGAGGGATTACCTAAACAGGAAACAGAATCAAGGAAAGGTGAGTTTGAGTTTAGGGAGAAATTACATTCAAACATTCATAAGAGTTATATGCAGATTTATGCTAACCTTTTAATGTCTTAGAAATCAAAAGATAAATGGGCTGCATGATGTGAATATACTGTAGGCTATTGATGATTTAAGAAAGTTGCAAAAAAAGCTTGCGCTCTGTTCCTTGCCTCAGGCTGCAAAGCTGTTCTCTCATCAAGTGATCATATTTCCACCTGTCAGACTATTCTCAATTTAATCTTGTCTTTACTAATATGTAAAACAAAAGTATAGGCTAGATCAATTATGTACCAAAGACATCTTCAATCAGTATTTATTAGTTTTATTGTTTTTGTCATGTGTAATAAACAGTAGGCCATGTATTGTATAACGGCACATTCATAATTTTAATTCAGTTTTTAAGCTCTAATATGTGTATGGGTGTTTTGAATTCATCATCACCTTAGAAAGCGCTGTCCATTTCATTGTGTTAGGCTTTGAAACAACATCCACAACGATCATGTTTTACACTAAGTTTCAACCTGTTGTTGAACTTCTTTCTTCAAATTGATCATCACAGTGAGGTGAGTTTTAAAAGCAAGATGCTGTTTTGATGTGATTTTCCATTGCATTTGCATTGATGTCAGAGTGTTTAGAGGGACAATAGAGCCCTGAGTACCAGGCGATGGAGACCAGATAAGAGATAGAGACTGTTTAACCTGACTGGTATTGTACGGAGATGGAGACGGCGGAGGGATAATCTCCTTCCTCTCTAACAGGCGGAGACAACACGTCTTCTCTAACAGGTTGTAAGACAACACATCCTCTCTAACAGGCTGAGACAACACATCCTCTCTAACAGGCGGAGACAACACATCCTCTCTAACAGGTTGAGACAACACATCCTCTCTAACAGGCTGAGAAAACACATCCTCTCTAACAGGTTGAGACAACACGTCCTCTCTAACAGGCTGAGACAACACATCCTCTCTAACATGGAGCGGCAGGTAGCTTAGTGGTTAAGAGCGTTGTGCCAGTAACCGAAAGGTCGCTGGCTCTAATCCCCGAGCCGACTAGGTGAAAAATCTGTCGATGTGCCCTTGAGCAAGGCACTTAACCCTAATTGCTCCTGTAAGTCGCTCTGGATAAGAGCGTCTGCTAAATGACTAAAAATGTAAAATGTAACAGGCTGAGAAAACACATCCTCTCTGACAGGCGGAGAAAACACGTCCTAATTAACAGTCTGACAACACGTCCTCTCAAACAGACTGAGACAACAAATAAGTCTGGCTGCACAACCGATTGGCAAACGTATTGCAAATTGAGAAATCATGTGACTAAACTGAATAAAAATAAGAAACTACACTATGAAACAAAGATAAATGACAAAGAATGATAGTAAAAAGCTTTGGAGCACCTTAAATGACATTTGGGAAAAAAGGCAAACGCAGCTAAATTATTAATTGAATCAGATGGCTCATTCATCACAAAACCAACTGATATTGCCAACTACTTTAATTATTTTTTCACTGGCAAGATTAGCAAATTTAGGCATGACATGCCAGCAACAAACGGTGACACTACACATCCAAGTATATCTGACCAAATTATGAAAGACAAACAAAGTAATTTTGAATTCTGTAAAGTGAGTGTGGAAGAGGTGAAAAAATGATTATTGTTGATCAACAATGACAAGCCACCGGGGTCTGACAACTTGGATGGAAAATTACTGAGGATAATAGCGGACGATATTGCCACGCCTATTTTACATATCTTAAAATCAAAATCAAATCAAATTTAATTTGCCACATGCGCCGAATACAACAGGTGTAGACATTAACGTGAAATGCTTACTTAAGCCTACTAGAAAGTGTGTGCCCTCAGGCCTGGAGGGAAGCAAAAGTCATTCTGCTACCCAAGAATAGTGAAGCCCCCTTTACTGGCTCAAATAGCAGACCAATCAACCTGTTACCAATCCTTAGTAAACTTTTGGAAAAAATAGTGTTTGACCAGATACAATGCTATTTTACAGTAAACAAATTGAGAACCAACATTCAACAAGTATAGCACTTACACAAATGACTGATGATTGGCTGAGAGAAATTGATGATACAAAGATTGTGGGGGCTGTTTTGTTAGACTTCAGTGTGGCTTTTGACGTTATCGATCATAGTCTGCTGATGGAAGAACATATGTGTTATGGCTTTACACCCCCTGCTATATTGTGGATAAAGAGTTACTTGTCTAACAGAACACAGAGGGTGTTCTTTAATGGAAGCCTCTCTAATAAAATCCAGGTAGAATCAGGAATTCCCCAGGGCAGCTGTCTAGGCACCTTACTTTCTTCAGTCTTCACTAATGAGATGCCACTGGCTTTGAGTAGCGTACTCCTGAGTGGCGCAGTGGTCTAAGGCACTGCATCGCAGTGCTAACTGTGCCACTAGAGATCCTGGTTCGAATCCAGGCTCTGTCGCAGCCGGCCGCGACCGGGAGACTCATGGGCGGCGCACAATTGGCCCAGCGTCGTCCAGGGTAGGGGAGGGAATGGCCGGCAGGGATGTAGCTCAGTTGATAGAGCATGGCGTTTGCAACGCCAGGGTTGTGGGTTTGTTTCCCATGGGGGGCCAGTATAAAAAAATATGTATTCACTAACTGTAAGTCGCTCTGGATAAGAGCGTCTGCTAAATGACTAAAAATGTAAAAATGAGTAAAGCCAGTGTGTCTATGTATGCGGATGACTCAACACTATACATGTCAGCTACTACAGCAACTGAAATGACTGCAACACTTAACAAAGAGCTGCAGTTAGTTTCATGGTGGGTGGCAAGGAATAAGTTAGTCCTAAATATTTCCAAAACTAAAATCATTGGATTTGGGACAAATCATTCACTAAACCCTAAACCTCAACTAAATCTCGTAATAAATAATGTGGAAATTTAGCAAGTTGAGGTGACTAAACTGCTTGGAGTAACCCTGGATTGTAAACTGTCATGGTCAAAACATATTGATACAACAGTAGCTAAGATGGGGAGAAGTCTGTCTATAATCAAGCTCTGCTCTGCCTTCTTAACAACACTATCAACAAGGCAGGTCCTACAGGCCCTAGTTTTGTCACACCTGGACTACTGTTCAGTCGTGTGGTCAGGTGCCACAAAATGGGAATTAGGAAAATTACAATTGGCTCAGAACAGGGCAGCACGGCTGGCCCTTGGATGTACACAAAGAGCTAAAATTATGTAAATCTCTTCTGGCTCAAAGTGTAGGAGATATTGACTTCATCACTACTGTCTGTTTAAACTACTAGCACACAGCTCAGACACCCATGCATACCCCACAAGACATGCCACCAGAGGTCTCTTCACAGTCCCCAAGTCCAGAACAGACTATGGGAGGCGCACAGTACTACATAGAGCCATGACTACGTGGAACTCTATTCCACATCAAGTAACCGATGCAAGCAGTAAAATTAGTTTTTTTTAAACACCTTATGGACCAGCGGGGACTGTGAAGCAACACAAACATAGGCACAGACACATGCACACAAACACACACGATAACATACGCACTATACACACACGTACACATGGATTTTGAATTGTAGGTATGTGGTAGAGGTGGAGGAGGGGCCTGAAGGCACAAGGTGTTGTGAAATCTGTGAATGTAATGGAATGTTTTTTAAATTGTATGAACTGCCTTAATTTTGCTGGAACCCAAGAGTAGCTGCTGCCTTGGCAGGAACTAATGGGGCTCCATAATAAACCCCAGGAAGAGTAGCTGCTGCCTTGGCAGGAACTAATGGGGATCCATAATAAACCCCAGGAAGAGTAGCTGCTGCCTTGGCAGGAACTAATGGGGATCCATAATAAACCCCAGGAAGAGTAGCTGCTGCCTTGGCAGGAACTAATGGGGCTCCATAATAAACCCCAGGAAGAGTAGCTGCTGCCTTGGCAGGAACTAATGGGGATCCATAATAAACCCCAGGAAGAGTAGCCGCTGCCTTGGCAGGAACTAATGGGGATCCATAATAAACCCCAGGAAGAGTAGCCGCTGCCTTGGCAGGAACTAATGGGGATCCATAATAAACCCCAGAAAGAGTAGCTTCTGCCTTGGCAGGAACTAATGGGGATCCATAATAAACCCCAGGAAGAGTAGCTGCTGCCTTGGCAGGAACTAATGGGGATCCATAATAAACCCCAGGAAGAGTAGCTGCTGCCTTGGCAGGAACTAATGGCGATCCATAATAAACCCCAGGAAGAGTAGCCGCTGCCTTGGCAGGAACTAATGGGGTTCCATAATAAACCCCAGGAAGAGTAGCCGCTGCCTTGGCAGGAACTAATGGGGATCCATAATAAACCCCAGGAAGAGTAGCCGCTGCCTTGGCAGGAACTAATGGGGATCCATAATAAACCCCAGGAAGAGTAGCCGCTGCCTTGGCAGGAACTAATGGGGATCCATAATAAACCCCAGGAAGAGTAGCCGCTGCCTTGGCAGGAACTAATGGGGATCCATAATAAACCCCAGGAAGAGTAGCCGCTGCCTTGGCAGGAACTAATGGGGATCCATAATAAACCCCAGGAAGAGTAGCTGCTGCCTTGGCAGGAACTAATGGGGATCCATAAGAAACCCCAGGAAGAGTAGCTGCTGCCTTGGCAGGAACTAATGGGGATCCATAATAAACCCCAGGAAGAGTAGCTGCTGCCTTGGCAGGAACTAATGGGGATCCATAATAAACCCCAGGAAGAGTAGCTGCTGCCTTGGCAGGAACTAATGGGGATCCATAATAAACCCCAGGAAGAGTAGCTGCTGCCTTGGCAGGAACTAATGGGGATCCATAATAAACCCCAGGAAGAGTAGCTGCTGCCTTGGCAGGAACTAATGGGGATCCATAATAAACCCCAGGAAGAGTAGCTGCTGCCTTGGCAGGAACTAATGGGGATCCATAATAAACCCCAGGAAGAGTAGCTGATGCCTTGGCAGGAACTAATGGGGATCCATAATAAACCCCAGGAAGAGTAGCTGATGCCTTGGCAGGAACTAATGGGGATCCATAATAAACCCCAGGAAGAGTAGCTGATGCCTTGGCAGGAACTAATGGGGATCCATAACAAACCCCAGGAAGAGTAGCTGCTGCCTTGGCAGGAACTAATGGGGATCCATAATAAACCCCAGGAAGAGTAGCTGCTGCCTTGGCAGGAACTAATGGGGTTCTATAATAAACCCCAGGAAGAGTAGCTGCTGCCTTGGCAGGAACTAATGGGGCTCCATAATAAACCCCAGGAAGAGTAGCTGCTGCCTTGGCAGGAACTAATGGGGATCCATAATAAACCCCAGGAAGAGTAGCTGCTGCCTTGGCAGGAACTAATGGGGCTCCATAATAAATACAAATACAAAAGTCCTCTCTAACAGGTTGAGACAACACGTCCTCTCTAACAGGTTGAGACAACACGTCCTCTCTAACAGGTTGAGACAACACATCCTCTCTAACAGGTTGAGACAAAACGTCCTCTCTAACAGGTTGAGACAACACATCCTCTCTAACAGGCTGAGACAACACATCCTCTCTAACAGGTTGAGACAACACGTCCTCTCTAACAGGTTGAGACAACACGTCCTCTCTAACAGGTTGAGACAACACGTCCTCTCTAAAAGGTTGAGACAACACGTCCTCTCTAAAAGGTTGAGACAACACGTCCTCTCTAACAGGTTGAGACAACAAATACTCTGTTGCAGGATGTGAGACACCACGTCCTCTCCAACAGGCTGTGAGGCAACATGTCCTCTCTAACATGATGAGACTACACATCCTGTTTAACAGACTGAGTCAATACGTCCTCTCTAACAGACTGAGTCAATACGTCCTCTCTAACAGACTGAGTCAATACGTCCTCTCTAACAGACTGAGTCAATACGTCCTCTCTAACAGAATGAGACAACACGTCCTCTCTAACAGACTGAGTCAATACGTCCTCTCTAACAGACTGAGTCAATACGTCCTCTCTAACAGACTGAGTCAATACGTCCTCTCTAACAGACTGAGTCAATACGTCCTCTCTAACAGACTGAGTCAATACGTCCTCTCTAACAGACTGAGTCAATACGTCCTCTCTAACAGAATGAGACAATACGTCCTCTCTAACAGACTGAGTCAATACGTCCTCTCTAACAGACTGAGTCAATACGTCCTCTCTAACAGACTGAGTCAATACGTCCTCTCTAACAGAATGAGACAACACGTCCTCTCTAACAGACTGAGGCAACATGTCCATTCTAACAGGCTTAGACAACATGTCCTCTCTAAAAGGCTGTAAGACAACACGTCCTATCTAAAAGGCTAAGTCAACATGTGCTCCATAACAGGCTGTGAGAAAACACATCCTATCTAAAAGGTTGAGACAACATGTCCTCTCTAATATGCTGAGACAACACGTCCTCTCTAGCAGGCTGTAAGACAACATGTCCTCTCTAACTGGCTATAAGACAACATGTCCTCTCTAACTGGCTATAAGACAACATGTCCTCTCTAACTGGCTATAAGACAACATGTCCTCTCTAACTGGCTATAAGACAACATGTCCTCTCTAACTGGCTATAAGACAACATGTCCTCTCTAACTGGCTATAAGACAACATGTCCTCTCTAACAGGCTGTGAGACAACATGTCCTCTCTAACAGGCTGTGATACAACATGTCCTCTCTAACTGGCTATAAGACAACATGTCCTCTCTAACTGGCTATAAGACAACATGTCCTCTCTAACAGGCTATAAGACAACATGTCCTCTCTAACTGGCTATAAGACAACATGTCCTCTCTAACTGGCTATAAGACAACATGTCCTCTCTAACAGGCTATAAGACAACATGTCCTCTCTAACTGGCTATAAGGCAACATGTCCTCTCTAACTGGCTATACGACAACATGTCCTCTCTAACTGGCTATAAGGCAACATGTCCTCTCTAACTGGCTATAAGACAACATGTCCTCTCTAACTGGCTATAAGACAACATGTCCTCTCTAACAGGCTATAAGACAACATATCCTCTCTAACACGCTGTGAGACAACATGTCCTCTCTAACTGGCTGTAAGACAACATGTCCTCTCTAACAGGCTGTGAGACAACATGTCCTCTCTAACTGGCTATAAGACAACATGTCCTCTCTAACTGGCTATAAGACAACATGTCCTCTCTAACAGGCTATAAGACAACATGTCCTCTCTAACACGCTGTGAGACAACATGTCCTCTCTAACACGCTGTGAGACAACATGTCCTCTCTAACACGCTATAAGACAACATGTCCTCTCTAACTGGCTATAAGACAACATGTCCTCTCTAACTGGCTATAAGACAACATGTCCTCTCTAACTGGCTATAAGACAACATGTCCTCTCTAACAAATTGCTCTGACAAATTGAAAACCCTAGTCATTGGCGACTCCATTACCCGCAGTATTAGACTTAAAACGAATCACCCAGCGATCATACACTGTTTACCAGGGGGCAGGGCTACCGACGTTAAGGCTAATCTAAAGATGGTGCTGGCTAAAGCTAAAACTGGCGAGTGTAGAGAGTATAGAGATATTGTTATCCACGTCGGCACCAACGATGTTAGGATGAAACAGTCAGAGGTCACCAAGTGCAACATAGCTTCAGCGTGTAAATCAGCTAGAAAGATGTGTCGGCATCGAGAAATTGTCTCTGGCCCCCTCCCAGTTAGGGGAAGTGACGAGCTCTACAGCAGAGTCTCAGCACTCAATCGCTGGTTGAAAACTGTTTTCTGCCCCTCCCAAAAGATAACATTTGTGGATAATTGGCCCTCTTTCTGGGACTCACCCACAAACAGGATCAAGCCTGACCTGCTGAGGAGTGACGGACTCCATCCTAGCTGGAGGGGTGCTCTCCTCTTATCTACCAACATAGATAGGGCTCTAACTCCTCTAGCCCCACAGTGAAATAGGGTGCAGGCCAGGCAGCAGGCTGTTAGCCAACCTGCCAGCTTAGTGGAGTCTGCCAATAGCACAGTCAGTGTAGTCAGCTCAGCCATACCCATTGAGACTGTGTCTGTGCCTCGACCTAGGTTGGGCAAAACTAAACATGGCGGTGTTCACCCTAGCAATCTTATTAGGATAAAGACCTCCTCCATTCCTGCCATTATTGAAAGAGATTGTGATACCTCACATCTCAAAATAGGGTTACTTAATGTTAGATCCCTCACTTCAAAGGCAGTCATAGTCAATGAACTAATCACTGATCATAATCTTGATGTGATTGGCCTGACTGAAACATGGCTTACGCCTGATGAATTTGCTGTGTTAAATGAGGCCTCACCTCCTGGTTACACTAGTGACCATATTCCCCGTGCATCCCGCAAAGGCGGAGGTGTTGCTAACATTTACGATAGCAAATTTCAATTTACAAAAAAAAAAATGGCGTTTTCATCTTTTGAGCTTCTAGTCATGAAATCTATGCAGCCTACTCAATCACTTTTTATAGCTACTGTTTACAGGCCTCCTGGGCCATATACAGCGTTCCTCTCTGAGTTTCCTGAATTCCTATCAGACCTTGTAGTCATAGCAGATCATATTCTAATTTTTGGTGATTTTAATATTCACATGGAGAAGTCCACAGACCCACTCCAAAAGTCTTTCGGAGCCATTATCGACTCAGTGGGTTTTGTCCAACATGTCTCTGGACCTACTCACTGCCACGGTCATACTCTGGACCTAGTTTTGTCCCATGGAATAAATGTTGTAGATCTTAATGTTTTTCCACAAAATCCTGGACTATCGGACCACCATTTTATTACGTTTGCAATCGCAACAAATAATCTGCTCAGACCCCAACCAAGGAGCATCAAAAGTCGTGCTATAAATTCTCAGACAACACAAAAATTCATTGATGCCCTTCCAGACTCCTTCTGCCTACCCAAGGACGTCAGAGGACAAAAATCAGTTAACCACTTAACTGAGGAACTCAATTTAACCTTGCGCAATACCCTAGATGCAGTTGCACCCCTAAAAACGAAAAACATTTGTCATAAGAAACTAGCTCCCTGGTATACAGAAAATACCCGAGCTTTGAAGCAAGCTTCCAGGAAATTGGAACGGAAATGGCGCCACACCAAACTGGAAGTCTTCCGACTAGCTTGGAAAGACAGTACCGTGCAGTACCGAAGAGCCCTCACTGCTGCTCGATCATCCTACTTTTCCAACTTAATCGAGGAAAATAAGAACAATCCAAAATTTCTTTTTGATACTGTTGCAAAGCTAACTAAAAAGCAGCATTCCCCAAGAGAGGATGGCTTTCACTTCAGCAGTGATAAATTCATGAACTTCTTTGAGGAAAAGATCATGACCATTAGAAAGCAAATTACGGACTCCTCTTTGAATCTGCGTATTCCTCCAGGGCTTAGCTGTCCTGGATCTGCACAGCTCTGCGAGGGCCTGGGATCGGGAGAGACACTTAAGTGTTTTAGTACTATATCTCTTGACACAATGATGAAAATAATCATGGCCTCTAAACCTTCAAGCTGCATACTGGATCCTATTCCTACTAAACTGCTGAAGGAGCTGCTTCCTGTGCTTGGCCCTCCTATGTTGAACATAATAAACAGCTCTCTATCCACCGGATGTGTACCAAACTCACTAAAAGTGGCAGTGATAAAGCCTCTCTTGAAAAAGCCAAACCTTGACCCGGAAAATATAAAAAACTATCGGCCTATATCGAATCTTCCATTCCTCTCAAAAATTTTAGAAAAAGCTGTTGCGCAGCAACTCACTGCCTTTCTGAAAACAAACAATGTATACGAAATGCTTCAGTCTGGTTTTAGACCCCATCATAGCACTGAGACTGCACTTGTGAAGGTGGTAAATGACCTTTTAATGGCGTCAGACCGAGGCTCTGCATCTGTCCTCGTGCTACTAGACCTTAGTGCTGCCTTTGACACCATCGATCACCACATTCTTTTGGAGAGACTGGAAACCCAAATTGGTCTACACGGACAAGTTCTGGCCTGGTTTAGATCCTACCTGTCGGAAAGATATCAGTTTGTCTCTGTGAATGGTCTGTCCTCCGACAAATCAACTGTACATTTCGGTGTTCCTCAAGGTTCCGTTTTAGGACCACTATTGTTTTCACTATATATTTTACCTCTTGGGGATGTTATTCGAAAACATAATGTTAACTTTCACTGCTATGCGGATGACACACAGCTGTACATTTCAATGAAGCATGGTGAAGCCCCAAAATTGCCCTCGCTAGAAGCCTGTGTTTCAGACATAAGGAAGTGGATGGCTGAAAACTTTTTACTTTTAAACTCGGACAAAACAGAGATGCTTGTTCTAGGTCCCAAGAAACAAAGAGATCTTCTGTTAAATCTGACAATTAATCTTGATGGTTGTAAAGTCGTCTCAAATAAAACTGTGAAGGACCTAGGCGTTACTCTTGACCCTGATCTCTCTTTTGACGAACATATCAAGACTGTTTCAAGGACAGCTTTTTTCCATCTACGTAACATTGCAAAAATCAGAAATTTTCTGTCCAAAAATGATGCAGAAAAATTAATCCATGCATTTGTTACTTCTAGGTTAGACTACTGCAATGCTCTATTTTCCGGCTACCCGGATAAAGCACTAAATAAACTTCAGTTAGTGCTAAATACGGCTGCTAGAATCCTGACTAGAACCAAGAAATTTGATCATATTACTCCAGTGCTAGCTTCCCTACACTGGCTTCCTGTTAAGGCAAGGGCTGATTTCAAGGTTTTACTGTTAACCTATAAAGCGTTACATGGGCTTGCTCCTACCTATCTTTCCGAGTTGGTCCTGCCGTACATACCAATACGTACGCTACGGTCACAAGACGCAGGCCTCCTAATTGTCCCTAGAATTTCTAAGCAAACAGCGGGAGGCAGGGCTTTCTCCTATAGATCTCCATTTTTATGGAACAGTCTGCCTACCCATGTGAGAGACGCAGACTCAGTCTCAACCTTTAAGTCTTTACTGAAGACTTATCTCTTCAGTAGGTCATATGATTGAGTGTAGTCTGGCCCAGGAGTGTGAAGGTGAACGGAAAGGCTGGAGCAACGAACAGCCCTTGCTGTCTCTGCCAGGCCGGTTCCCCTCTCCACTGGGGTTCTCTGCCTCTAACCCTGTTGCAGGGGCTGAGTCACTGGCTTGCTGGTGCTCTTTCATGCCGTCCCTGGGAGGGGTGCGTCACTTGAGTGGGTTGAGTTACTGACGTGATCTTCCTGTCTGGGTTGGCGCCCCCCCCTTGGTTTGTGCTGTGGTGGAGACCTCTGTGGGCTATACTCGGCCTTGTCTCAGGATTGTAAGTTGGTGGTTGGGGATATCCCTCTAGTGGTGCGGGGGCTGTGCTTTGGCGGAGTGGGTGGGGTTATATCCTTCCTGTTTGGCCCTGTCCGGGGGTTTCTTCGGATGGGGCCACAGTGTCTCCGGACCGCTCCTGTCTCAGCCTCCAGTATTTATGCTGCAGTAGTTTATGTGTCGGGGGGCTGGGGTTAGTTGGTTATACCTGGAGTACTTCTCCTGTCTTATCCAGTGTCCTGTGTGAATTTAAGTATGCTCTCTCTAATTCTCTCGTTCTCTCTTTCTCTCTGAGAACCTGAGCCCTAGGACCATACGTCAGGACTACCGGGCATGATGACGCCTTGCTGTCCCCAGTCCGCCTGGCCTTGCTGCTATTCCAGTTTCAACTGTTCTGCCTGCGGCTACGAAACCCCTACCTGTCCCAGACCTGCTGTTTTCAACTCTTAATGATCGGCTATGAAAAGCCAACTGAGAGACCTGAGCCCTAGGACCATACGTCGGGACTACCGGCCGTGGTGACTCCTTGCTGTCCCCAGTCCGCCTGGCCTTGCTGCTATTCCAGTTTAAACTGTTCTGCCTGCGGTTATGGAACCCCTACCTGTCCCAGACCTGCTGTTTTCAAACTCTTAATGATCGGCTATGAAAAGCCAACTGAGATTTATTCCTGATTATTATTTGACCATGCTTGTCACTTATGAACATTTTTGAACATCTTGGCATGGTTCTGTTATAATCTCCACCCGGCACAGCCAGAAGAGGACTGGCCACCCCTCATAGCCTGGTTCCTCTCTAGGTTTCTTCCTAGGTTTTCGCCTTTCTAGGGAGTTTTTCCTAGCCACCGTGCTTCTACACCTGCATTACTAGCTGTTTGGGGTTTTAGGCTGGGTTTCTGTACAGCACTTCGAGATATTAGCTGATGTAAGAAGGGCTATATAAAATAAAATTGATTGAAAAATTGATTGATATAAGACAACATGTCCTCTCTAACTGGCTATAAGACAACATGTCCTCTCTAACTGGCTATAAGACAACATGTCCTCCCTAACTGGCTATAAGACAACATGTCCTCTCTAACTGGCTATAAGACAACATGTCCTCTCTAACAGGCTGTAAGACAACATGTCCTCTCTAACAGGCTATAAGACAACATGTCCTCTCTAACTGGCTATAAGACAACATGTCCTCTCTAACACGCTGTGAGACAACATGTCCTCTCTAACACGCTGTGAGACAACATGTCCTCTCTAACACGCTATAAGACAACATGTCCTCTCTAACAGGCTATAAGACAACATGTCCTCTCTAACTGGCTATAAGACAACATGTCCTCTCTAACTGGCTATAAGACAACATGTCCTCTCTAACTGGCTGTAAGACAACATGTCCTCTCTAACACGCTGTAAGACAACATGTCCTCTCTAACACGCTGTGAGACAACATGTCCTCTCTAACTGGCTATAAGACAACATGTCCTCTCTAACAGGCTATAAGACAATATGTCCTCTCTAACAGACTGAGTCAATACGTCCTCTCTAACAGACTGAGTCAATACGTCCTCTCTAACAGACTGAGTCAATACGTCCTCTCTAACAGACTGAGTCAATACGTCCTCTCTAACAGACTGAGTCAATACGTCCTCTCTAACAGACTGAGTCAATACGTCCTCTCTAACAGACTGAGTCAATACGTCCTCTCTAACAGACTGAGACAATACGTCCTCTCTAACAGACTGAGTCAATACGTCCTCTCTAACAGAATGAGACAACACGTCCTCTCTAACAGACTGAGGCAACATGTCCATTCTAACAGGCTTAGACAACACGTCCTCTCTAAAAGGCTGTAAGACAACACGTCCTATCTAAAAGGCTAAGTCAACATGTGCTCCATAACAGGCTGTGAGAAAACACATCCTATGTAAAAGGTTGAGACAACATGTCCTCTCTAATATGCTGAGACAACACGTCCTCTCTAGCAGGCTGTAAGACAACATGTCCTCTCTAACTGACTGTAAGACAACATGTCCTCTCTAACAGGCTGTGAGACAACATGTCCTCTCTAACTGGCTGTAAGACAACATGTCCTCTCTAACACGCTGTGAGACAACATGTCCTCTCTAACTGGCTATAAGACAACATGTCCTCTCTAACTGGCTATAAGACAACATGTCCTCTCTAACACGCTGTGAGACAACATGTCCTCTCTAACACGCTGTGAGACAACATGTCCTCTCTAACTGGCTATAAGACAACATGTCCTCTCTAACAGGCTATAAGACAACATGTCCTCTCTAACACGCTATAAGACAACATGTCCTCTCTAACTGGCTGTAAGACAACATGTCCTCTCTAACTGGCTATAAGACAACATGTCCTCTCTAACTGGCTATAAGACAACATGTCCTCTCTAACTGGCTGTGAGACAACATGTCCTCCCTAACTGGCTATAAGACAACATGTCCTCTCTAACACGCTATAAGACAACATGTCCTCTCTAACTGGCTGTAAGACAACATGTCCTCTCTAACTGGCTGTAAGACAACATGTCCTCTCTAACAGGCTGTGAGACAACATGTCCTCTCTAACACGCTGTGAGACAACATGTCCTCTCTAACTGGCTGTAAGACAACATGTCCTCTCTAACACGCTGTGAGACAACATGTCCTCTCTAACAGGCTGTGAGACAACATGTCCTCTCTAACACGCTGTGAGACAACATGTCCTCTCTAACACGCTGTGAGACAACATGTCCTCTCTAACACGCTGTGAGACAACATGTCCTCTCTAACTGGCTATAAGACAACATGTCCTCTCTAACAGGCTATAAGACAATATGTCCTCTCTAACAGACTGAGTCAATACGTCCTCTCTAACAGACTGAGTCAATACGTCCTCTCTAACAGACTGAGTCAATACGTCCTCTCTAACAGACTGAGTCAATACGTCCTCTCTAACAGACTGAGTCAATACGTCCTCTCTAACAGACTGAGTCAATACGTCCTCTCTAACAGACTGAGTCAATACGTCCTCTCTAACAGACTGAGTCAATACGTCCTCTCTAGCAGAATGAGACAATACGTCCTCTCTAACAGACTGAGTCAATACGTCCTCTCTAACAGAATGAGACAACACGTCCTCTCTAACAGACTGAGGCAACATGTCCATTCTAACAGGCTTAGACAACACGTCCTCTCTAAAAGGCTGTAAGACAACACGTCCTATCTAAAAGGCTAAGTCAACATGTGCTCCATAACAGGCTGTGAGAAAACACATCCTATCTAAAAGGTTGAGACAACATGTCCTCTCTAATATGCTGAGACAACACGTCCTCTCTAGCAGGCTGTAAGACAACATGTCCTCTCTAACTGGCTGTAAGACAACATGTCCTCTCTAACAGGCTGTGAGACAACATGTCCTCTCTAACTGGCTGTAAGACAACATGTCCTCTCTAACACGCTGTGAGACAACATGTCCTCTCTAACAGGCTGTGAGACAACATGTCCTCTCTAACTGGCTATAAGACAACATGTCCTCTCTAACACGCTGTGAGACAACATGTCCTCTCTAACACGCTGTGAGACAACATGTCCTCTCTAACTGGCTATAAGACAACATGTCCTCTCTAACAGGCTATAAGACAACATGTCCTCTCTAACACGCTATAAGACAACATGTCCTCTCTAACTGGCTGTAAGACAACATGTCCTCTCTAACTGGCTATAAGACAACATGTCCTCTCTAACTGGCTATAAGACAGCATGTCCTCTCTAACTGGCTGTGAGACAACATGTCCTCCCTAACTGGCTATAAGACAACATGTCCTCTCTAACACGCTATAAGACAACATGTCCTCTCTAACTGGCTGTAAGACAACATGTCCTCTCTAACTGGCTGTAAGACAACATGTCCTCTCTAACAGGCTGTGAGACAACATGTCCTCTCTAACACGCTGTGAGACAACATGTCCTCTCTAACTGGCTGTAAGACAACATGTCCTCTCTAACACGCTGTGAGACAACATGTCCTCTCTAACAGGCTGTGAGACAACATGTCCTCTCTAACACGCTGTGAGACAACATGTCCTCTCTAACACGCTGTGAGACAACATGTCCTCTCTAACACGCTGTGAGACAACATGTCCTCTCTAACTGGCTATAAGACAACATGTCCTCTCTAACAGGCTATAAGACAATATGTCCTCTCTAACAGACTGAGTCAATACGTCCTCTCTAACAGACTGAGTCAATACGTCCTCTCTAACAGACTGAGTCAATACGTCCTCTCTAACAGACTGAGTCAATACGTCCTCTCTAACAGACGGAGTCAATACGTCCTCTCTAACAGACTGAGTCAATACGTCCTCTCTAACAGACTGAGTCAATACGTCCTCTCTAACAGACTGAGTCAATACGTCCTCTCTAGCAGAATGAGACAATACGTCCTCTCTAACAGACTGAGTCAATACGTCCTCTCTAACAGAATGAGACAACACGTCCTCTCTAACAGACTGAGGCAACATGTCCATTCTAACAGGCTTAGACAACACGTCCTCTCTAAAAGGCTGTAAGACAACACGTCCTATCTAAAAGGCTAAGTCAACATGTGCTCCATAACAGGCTGTGAGAAAACACATCCTATCTAAAAGGTTGAGACAACATGTCCTCTCTAATATGCTGAGACAACACGTCCTCTCTAGCAGGCTGTAAGACAACATGTCCTCTCTAACTGACTGTAAGACAACATGTCCTCTCTAACAGGCTGTGAGACAACATGTCCTCTCTAACTGGCTGTAAGACAACATGTCCTCTCTAACACGCTGTGAGACAACATGTCCTCTCTAACTGGCTATAAGACAACATGTCCTCTCTAACTGGCTATAAGACAACATGTCCTCTCTAACACGCTGTGAGACAACATGTCCTCTCTAACAGGCTGTGAGACAACATGTCCTCTCTAACAGGCTATAAGACAACATGTCCTCTCTAACAGGCTATAAGACAACATGTCCTCTCTAACTGGCTATAAGACAAAATGTCCTCTCTAACAGGCTATAAGGCAACATGTCCTCTCTAACTGGCTATAAGACAACATGTCCTCTCTAACAGGCTATAAGACAACATGTCCTCTCTAACTGGCTATAAGACAACATGTCCTCTCTAACACGCTGTGAGACAACATGTCCTCTCTAACACGCTGTGAGACAACATGTCCTCTCTAACTGGCTATAAGACAACATGTCCTCTCTAACTGGCTATAAGACAACATGTCCTCTCTAACTGGCTGTAAGACAACATGTCCTCTCTAACTGGCTGTAAGACAACATGTCCTCTCTAACAGGCTGTGAGACAACATGTCCTCTCTAACACGCTGTGAGACAACATGTCCTCTCTAACTGGCTGTAAGACAACATGTCCTCTCTAACACGCTGTGAGACAACATGTCCTCTCTAACAGGCTGTGAGACAACATGTCCTCTCTAACACGCTGTGAGACAACATGTCCTCTCTAACACGCTGTGAGACAACATGTCCTCTCTAACACGCTGTGAGACAACATGTCCTCTCTAACTGGCTATAAGACAACATGTCCTCTCTAACAGGCTATAAGACAATATGTCCTCTCTAACAGACTGAGTCAATACGTCCTCTCTAACAGACTGAGTCAATACGTCCTCTCTAACAGACTGAGTCAATACGTCCTCTCTAACAGACTGAGTCAATACGTCCTCTCTAACAGACGGAGTCAATACGTCCTCTCTAACAGACTGAGTCAATACGTCCTCTCTAACAGACTGAGTCAATACGTCCTCTCTAACAGACTGAGTCAATACGTCCTCTCTAGCAGAATGAGACAATACGTCCTCTCTAACAGACTGAGTCAATACGTCCTCTCTAACAGAATGAGACAACACGTCCTCTCTAACAGACTGAGGCAACATGTCCATTCTAACAGGCTTAGACAACACGTCCTCTCTAAAAGGCTGTAAGACAACACGTCCTATCTAAAAGGCTAAGTCAACATGTGCTCCATAACAGGCTGTGAGAAAACACATCCTATCTAAAAGGTTGAGACAACATGTCCTCTCTAATATGCTGAGACAACACGTCCTCTCTAGCAGGCTGTAAGACAACATGTCCTCTCTAACTGACTGTAAGACAACATGTCCTCTCTAACAGGCTGTGAGACAACATGTCCTCTCTAACTGGCTGTAAGACAACATGTCCTCTCTAACACGCTGTGAGACAACATGTCCTCTCTAACTGGCTATAAGACAACATGTCCTCTCTAACTGGCTATAAGACAACATGTCCTCTCTAACACGCTGTGAGACAACATGTCCTCTCTAACAGGCTGTGAGACAACATGTCCTCTCTAACAGGCTATAAGACAACATGTCCTCTCTAACAGGCTATAAGACAACATGTCCTCTCTAACTGGCTATAAGACAAAATGTCCTCTCTAACAGGCTATAAGGCAACATGTCCTCTCTAACTGGCTATAAGACAACATGTCCTCTCTAACAGGCTATAAGACAACATGTCCTCTCTAACTGGCTATAAGACAACATGTCCTCTCTAACACGCTGTGAGACAACATGTCCTCTCTAACACGCTGTGAGACAACATGTCCTCTCTAACTGGCTATAAGACAACATGTCCTCTCTAACTGGCTATAAGACAACATGTCCTCTCTAACTGGCTATAAGACAACACGTCCTCTCTAACTGGCTATAAGACAACATGTCCTCTCTAACTGGCTGTAAGACAACATGTCCTCTCTAACTGGCTATAAGACAACATGTCCTCTCTAACAGGCTGTGAGACAACATGTCCTCTCTAACACGCTGTGAGACAACATGTCCTCTCTAACTGGCTGTGAGACAACATGTCCTCTCTAACTGGCTATAAGACAACATGTCCTCCCTAACTGGCTATAAGACAACATGTCCTCTCTAACTGGCTATAAGACAACATGTCCTCTCTAACACGCTGTGAGACAACATGTCCTCTCTAACAGGCTGAGAGACAACATGTCCTCTCTAACTGGCTATAAGACAACATGTCCTCTCTAACTGGCTATAAGACAACATGTCCTCTCTAACTGGCTATAAGACAACATGTCCTCTCTAACAGGCTATAAGACAACATGTCCTCTCTAACTGGCTATAAGACAACATGTCCTCTCTAACACGCTGTGAGACAACATGTCCTCTCTAACAGGCTGTGAGACAACATGTCCTCTCTAACAGGCTCTGAGACAACATGTCCTCTCTAACACGCTGTGAGACAACATGTCCTCTCTAACAGGCTATAAGACAACATGTCCTCTCTAACTGGCTATAAGACAACATGTCCTCTCTAACTGGCTATAAGACAACATGTCCTCTCTAACTGGCTATAAGACAACATGTCCTCTCTAACACGCTATAAGACAACATGTCCTCTCTAACACGCTGTGAGACAACATGTCCTCTCTAACTGGCTATAAGACAACATGTCCTCTCTAACTGGCTATAAGACAATATGTCCTCTCTAACACGCTGTGAGACAACATGTCCTCTCTAACTGGCTATAAGACAACATGTCCTCTCTAACACGATGTGAGACAACATGTCCTCTCTAACTGGCTGTAAGACAACATGTCCTCTCTAACTGGCTATAAGACAACATGTCCTCTCTAACTGGCTATAAGACAACATGTCCTCTCTAACTGGCTATAAGACAACATGTCCTCTCTAACACGCTGTGAGACAACATGTCCTCTCTAACAGGCTGTGAGACAACATGTCCTCTCTAACAGGCTATAAGACAACATGTCCTCTCTAACAGGCTATAAGACAACATGTCCTCTCTAACTGGCTATAAGACAAAATGTCCTCTCTAACAGGCTATAAGGCAACATGTCCTCTCTAACTGGCTATAAGACAACATGTCCTCTCTAACAGGCTATAAGACAACATGTCCTCTCTAACTGGCTATAAGACAACATGTCCTCTCTAACACGCTGTGAGACAACATGTCCTCTCTAACACGCTGTGAGACAACATGTCCTCTCTAACTGGCTATAAGACAACATGTCCTCTCTAACTGGCTATAAGACAACATGTCCTCTCTAACTGGCTATAAGACAACACGTCCTCTCTAACTGGCTATAAGACAACATGTCCTCTCTAACTGGCTGTAAGACAACATGTCCTCTCTAACTGGCTATAAGACAACATGTCCTCTCTAACAGGCTGTGAGACAACATGTCCTCTCTAACACGCTGTGAGACAACATGTCCTCTCTAACTGGCTGTGAGACAACATGTCCTCTCTAACTGGCTATAAGACAACATGTCCTCTCTAACAGGCTCTGAGACAACATGTCCTCTCTAACACGCTGTGAGACAACATGTCCTCTCTAACTGGCTATAAGACAACATGTCCTCTCTAACTGGCTATAAGACAACATGTCCTCTCTAACTGGCTGTAAGACAACATGTCCTCTCTAACTGGTTTTAAGACAACATGTCCTCTCTAACTGGCTATAAGACAACATGTCCTCTCTAACAGGCTATAAGACAACATGTCCTCTCTAACTGGCTATAAGACAACATGTCCTCTCTAACACGCTGTGAGACAACATGTCCTCTCTAACAGGCTGTAAGACAACATGTCCTCTCTAACTGGCTATAAGACAACATGTCCTCTCTAACACGCTGTGAGACAACATGTCCTCTCTAACTGGCTATAAGACAACATGTCCTCTCTAACAGGCTGTGAGACAACATGTCCTCTCTAACTGGCTGTAAGACAACATGTCCTCTCTAACACGCTGTGAGACAACATGTCCTCTCTAACAGGCTGTAAGACAACATGTCCTCTCTAACTGGCTGTAAGACAACATGTCCTCTCTAACTGGCTATAAGACAACATGTCCTCTCTAACACGCTGTGAGACAACATGTCCTCTCTAACTGGCTATAAGACAACATGTCCTCCCTAACTGGCTATAAGACAACATGTCCTCTCTAACTGGCTATAAGACAACATGTCCTCTCTAACACGCTGTGAGACAACATGTCCTCTCTAACAGGCTGTAAGACAACATGTCCTCTCTAACTGGCTGTAAGACAACATGTCCTCTCTAACTGGCTATAAGACAACATGTCCCCTCTAACAGGCTGTGAGACAACATGTCCTCTCTAACACGCTGTGAGACAACATGTCCTCTCTAACTGGCTGTGAGACAACATGTCCTCTCTAACTGGCTATAAGACAACATGTCCTCCCTAACTGGCTATAAGACAACATGTCCTCTCTAATTGGCTATAAGACAACATGTCCTCTCTAACACGCTGTGAGACAACATGTCCTCTCTAACAGGCTGAGAGACAACATGTCCTCTCTAACTGGATATAAGACAACATGTCCTCTCTAACTGGCTATAAGACAACATGTCCTCCCTAACTGGCTATAAGACAACATGTCCTCTCTAACTGGCTATAAGACAACATGTCCTCTCTAACACGCTGTGAGACAACATGTCCTCTCTAACAGGCTGTAAGACAACATGTCCTCTCTAACTGGCTATAAGACAACATGTCCTCTCTAACACGCTGTGAGACAACATGTCCTCTCTAACTGGCTATAAGACAACATGTCCTCTCTAACAGGCTGTGAGACAACATGTCCTCTCTAACTGGCTGTAAGACAACATGTCCTCTCTAACACGCTGTGAGACAACATGTCCTCTCTAACAGGCTGTAAGACAACATGTCCTCTCTAACTGGCTGTAAGACAACATGTCCTCTCTAACTGGCTATAAGACAACATGTCCTCTCTAACACGCTGTGAGACAACATGTCCTCTCTAACTGGCTATAAGACAACATGTCCTCTCTAACTGGCTATAAGACAACATGTCCTCTCTAACTGGCTATAAGACAACATGTCCTCTCTAACACGCTATAAGACAACATGTCCTCTCTAACTGGCTGTAAGACAACATGTCCTCTCTAACTGGCTATAAGACAACATGTCCTCTCTAACACGCTGTGAGACAACATGTCCTCTCTAACAGGCTGTAAGACAACATGTCCTCTCTAACTGGCTATAAGACAACATGTCCTCTCTAACTGGCTATAAGACAACATGTCCTCTTTAACTGGCTATAAGACAACATGTCCTCTCTAACTGGCTATAAGACAACATGTCCTCTCTAACACGCTGTGAGACAACATGTCCTCTCTAACTGGCTATAAGACAACATGTCCTCTCTAACTGGCTATAAGACAACATGTCCTCTCTAACTGGCTATAAGACAACATGTCCTCTCTAACACGCTGTGAGACAACATGTCCTCTCTAACACGCTGTGAGACAACATGTCCTCTCTAACTGGCTATAAGACAACATGTCCTCTCTAACAGGCTGTGAGACAACATGTCCTCTCTAACTGGCTATAAGACAACATGTCCTCTCTAACTGGCTATAAGACAATATGTCCTCTCTAACACGCTGTGAGACAACATGTCCTCTCTAACACGCTGTGAGACAACATGTCCTCTCTAACTGGCTATAAGACAACATGTCCTCTCTAACTGGCTATAAGACAACATGTCCTCTCTAACTGGCTATAAGACAACATGTCCTCTCTAACTGGCTATAAGACAACATGTCCTCTCTAACTGGCTATAAGACAACATGTCCTCTCTAACTGGCTATAAGACAACATGTCCTCTCTAACTGGCTATAAGACAACATGTCCTCTCTAACTGGCTATAAGACAACATGTCCTCTCTAACTGGCTATAAGACAACATGTCCTCTCTAACAGGCTATAAGACAACATGTCCTCTCTAACTGGCTATAAGACAACATGTCCTCTCTAACTGGCTATAAGACAACATGTCCTCTCTAACTGGCTATAAGACAACATGTCCTCTCTAACTGGCTATAAGACAACATGTCCTCTCTAACAGGCTATAAGACAACATGTCCTCTCTAATACGCTATAAGACAACATGTCCTCTCTAACTGGCTATAAGACAACATGTCCTCTCTAACTGGCTATAAGACAACATGTCCTCTCTAACTGGCTATAAGACAACATGTCCTCTCTAACTGGCTATAAGACAACATGTCCTCTCTAACTGGCTATAAGACAACATGTCCTCTCTAACACGCTGTGAGACAACATGTCCTCTCTAACTGGCTATAAGACAACATGTCCTCTCTAACTGGCTATAAGACAACATGTCCTCTCTAACACGCTGTGAGACAACATGTCCTCTCTAACTGGCTATAAGACAACATGTCCTCTCTAACAGGCTTTGAGACAACATGTCCTCTCTAACTGGCTGTAAGACAACATGTCCTCTCTAACACGCTGTGAGACAACATGTCCTCTCTAACTGGCTGTAAGACAACATGTCCTCTCTAACTGGCTATAAGACAACATGTCCTCTCTAACACGCTGTGAGACAACATGTCCTCTCTAACTGGCTATAAGACAACATGTCCTCTCTAACTGGCTATAAGACAACATGTCCTCTCTAACTGGCTATAAGACAACATGTCCTCTCTAACACGCTGTGAGACAACATGTCCTCTCTAACAGGCTGTAAGACAACATGTCCTCTCTAACTGGCTATAAGACAACATGTCCTCTCTAACTGGCTATAAGACAACATGTCCTCTTTAACTGGCTATAAGACAACATGTCCTCTCTAACTGGCTATAAGACAACATGTCCTCTCTAACACGCTATAAGACAACATGTCCTCTCTAACTGGCTATAAGACAACATCAATCAATCAATTCAATCAATTTTATTTTATATAGCCCTTCTTACATCAGCTAATATCTCGAAGTGCTGTACAGAAACCCAGCCTAAAACCCCAAACAGCTAGTAATGCAGGTGTAGAAGCACGGTGGCTAGGAAAAACTCCCTAGAAAGGCAAAACCTAGGAAGAAACCTAGAGAGGAACCAGGCTATGAGGGGTGGCCAGTCCTCTTCTGGCTGTGCCGGGTGGAGATTATAACAGAACCATGCCAAGATGTTCAAAAATGTTCATAAGTGACAAGCATGGTCAAATAATAATCAGGAATAAATCTCAGTTGGCTTTTCATAGCCGATCATTAAGAGTTGAAAACAGCAGGTCTGGGACAGGTAGGGGTTCCATAACCGCAGGCAGAACAGTTGAAACTGGAATAGCAGCAAGGCCAGGCGGACTGGGGACAGCAAGGAGTCACCACGGCCGGTAGTCCCGGCGTATGGTCCTAGGGCTCAGGTCTCTCAGTTGGCTTTTCATAGCCGATCATTAAGAGTTGAAAACAGCAGGTCTGGGACAGGTAGGGGTTTCGTAGCCGCAGGCAGAACAGTTGAAACTGGAATAGCAGCAAGGCCAGGCGGACTGGGGACAGCAAGGTGTCATCATGCCCGGTAGTCCTGACGTATGGTCCTAGGGCTCAGGTTCTCAGAGAGAAAGAGAGAACGAGAGAATTAGAGAGAGCATACTTAAATTCACACAGGACACTGGATAAGACAGGAGAAGTACTCCAGGTATAACCAACTAACCCCAGCCCCCCGACACATAAACTACTGCAGCATAAATACTGGAGGCTGAGACAGGAGCGGTCCGGAGACACTGTGGCCCCATCCGAAGAAACCCCCGGACAGGGCCAAACAGGAAGGATATAACCCCACCCACTCCGCCAAAGCACAGCCCCCGCACCACTAGAGGGATATCCCCAACCACCAACTTACAATCCTGAGACAAGGCCGAGTATAGCCCACAGAGGTCTCCACCACAGCACAAACCAAGGGGGGGGCGCCAACCCAGACAGGAAGATCACGTCAGTAACTCAACCCACTCAAGTGACGCACCCCTCCCAGGGACGGCATGAAAGAGCACCAGCAAGCCAGTGACTCAGCCCCTGCAACAGGGTTAGAGGCAGAGAACCCCAGTGGAGAGGGGAACCGGCCTGGCAGAGACAGCAAGGGCTGTTCGTTGCTCCAGCCTTTCCGTTCACCTTCACACTCCTGGGCCAGACTACACTCAATCATATGACCTACTGAAGAGATAAGTCTTCAGTAAAGACTTAAAGGTTGAGACCGAGTCTGCGTCTCTCACATGGGTAGGCAGACTGTTCCATAAAAATGGAGATCTATAGGAGAAAGCCCTGCCTCCCGCTGTTTGCTTAGAAATTCTAGGGACAATTAGGAGGCCTGCGTCTTGTGACCGTAGCGTACGTATTGGTATGTACGGCAGGACCAACTCGGAAAGATAGGTAGGAGCAAGCCCATGTAACGCTTTATAGGTTAACAGTAAAACCTTGAAATCAGCCCTTGCCTTAACAGGAAGCCAGTGTAGGGAAGCTAGCACTGGAGTAATATGATCAAATTTCTTGGTTCTAGTCAGGATTCTAGCAGCCGTATTTAGCACTAACTGAAGTTTATTTAGTGCTTTATCCGGGTAGCCGGAAAATAGAGCATTGCAGTAGTCTAACCTAGAAGTAACAAATGCATGGATTAATTTTTCTGCATCATTTTTGGACAGAAAATTTCTGATTTTTGCAATGTTACGTAGATGGAAAAAAGCTGTCCTTGAAACAGTCTTGATATGTTCGTCAAAAGAGAGATCAGGGTCAAGAGTAACGCCTAGGTCCTTCACAGTTTTATTTGAGACGACTTTACAACCATCAAGATTAATTGTCAGATTTAACAGAAGATCTCTTTGTTTCTTGGGACCTAGAACAAGCATCTCTGTTTTGTCCGAGTTTAAAAGTAAAAAGTTTTCAGCCATCCACTTCCTTATGTCTGAAACACAGGCTTCTAGCGAGGGCAATTTTGGGGCTTCACCATGCTTCATTGAAATGTACAGCTGTGTGTCATCCGCATAGCAGTGAAAGTTAACATGTCCTCTCTAACTGGCTATAAGACAACATGTCCTCTCTAACTGGCTATAAGACAACATGTCCTCTCTAACAGGCTGTGAGACAACATGTCCTCTCTAACTGGCTATAAGACAACATGTCCTCTCTAACAGGCTGTGAGACAACATGTCCTCTCTAACTGGCTATAAGACAACATGTCCTCTCTAACTGGCTATAAGACAATATGTCCTCTCTAACACGCTGTGAGACAACATGTCCTCTCTAACACGCTGTGAGACAACATGTCCTCTCTAACTGGCTATAAGACAACATGTCCTCTCTAACTGGCTATAAGACAACATGTCCTCTCTAACTGGCTATAAGACAACATGTCCTCTCTAACACGCTGTGAGACAACATGTCCTCTCTAACAGGCTGTAAGACAACATGTCCTCTCTAACTGGCTGTAAGACAACATGTCCTCTCTAACTGGCTATAAGACAACATGTCCCCTCTAACAGGCTGTGAGACAACATGTCCTCTCTAACTGGCTATAAGACAACATGTCCTCTCTAACAGGCTGTGAGACAACATGTCCTCTCTAACTGTCTGTAAGACAACATGTCCTCTCTAACACGCTGTGAGACAACATGTCCTCTCTAACAGGCTGTAAGAGAACATGTCCTCTCTAACTGGCTGTAAGACAACATGTCCTCTCTAACTGGCTATAAGACAACATGTCCTCTCTAACTGGCTATAAGACAACATGTCCTCTCTAACTGGCT
This sequence comes from Coregonus lavaretus, assembly GCF_964263955.1. Classification (NCBI taxonomy): domain Eukaryota; kingdom Metazoa; phylum Chordata; class Actinopteri; order Salmoniformes; family Salmonidae; genus Coregonus; species Coregonus lavaretus. Next base: position 50,605,200 of record NC_140004.1, read on the forward strand.
ATAAGACAACATGTCCTCTCTAACTGGCTATAAGACAACATGTCCTCTCTAACACGCTATAAGACAACATGTCCTCTCTAACTGGCTGTAAGACAACATGTCCTCTCTAACTGGCTATAAGACAACATGTCCTCTCTAACACGCTGTGAGACAACATGTCCTCTCTAACAGGCTGTAAGACAACATGTCCTCTCTAACTGGCTATAAGACAACATGTCCTCTCTAACTGGCTATAAGACAACATGTCCTCTTTAACTGGCTATAAGACAACATGTCCTCTCTAACACGCTGTGAGACAACATGTCCTCTCTAACTGGCTATAAGACAACATGTCCTCTCTAACAGGCTGTGAGACAACATGTCCTCTCTAACTGGCTGTAAGACAACATGTCCTCTCTAACAGGCTGTGAGACAACATGTCCTCTCTAACAGGCTGTAAGACAACATGTCCTCTCTAACTGGCTGTAAGACAACATGTCCTCTCTAACTGGCTATAAGACAACATGTCCTCCCTAACACGCTGTGAGACAACATGTCCTCTCTAACAGGCTGTGAGACAACATGTCCTCTCTAACACGCTGTGAGACAACATGTCCTCTCTAACACGCTGTGAGACAACATGTCCTCTCTAACACGCTGTGAGACAACATGTCCTCTCTAACTGGCTATAAGACAACATGTCCTCTCTAACAGGCTATAAGACAATATGTCCTCTCTAACAGACTGAGTCAATACGTCCTCTCTAACAGACTGAGTCAATACGTCCTCTCTAACAGACTGAGTCAATACGTCCTCTCTAACAGAATGAGACAATACGTCCTCTCTAACAGACTGAGTCAATACGTCCTCTCTAACAGACTGAGTCAATACGTCCTCTCTAACAGACTGAGTCAATACGTACTCTCTAACAGAATAAGACAACATGTCCTCTCTAACAGGCTGTGAGACAACATGTCCTCTCTAACACGCTGTGAGACAACATGTCCTCTCTAACTGGCTATAAGACAACATTTCCTCTCTAACACGCTGTAAGACAACATGTCCTCTCTAACTGGCTATAAGACAACATGTCCTCTCTAACAGGCTATATGACAACATGTCCTCTCTAACTGGCTATAAGACAACATGTCCTCTCTAACTGGCTGTAAGACAACATGTCCTCTCTAACTGGCTATAAGACAACATGTCCTCTCTAACTGGCTATAAGACAACATGTCCTCTCTAACAGGCTGTGAGACAACATGTCCTCTCTAACACGCTGTGAGACAACATGTCCTCTCTAACACGCTGTGAGACAACATGTCCTCTCTAACTGGCTATAAGACAATATGTCCTCTCTAACTGGCTATAAGACAACATGTCCTCTCTAACACGCTGTGAGACAACATGTCCTCTCTAACTGGCTATAAGACAACATGTCCTCTCTAACACGCTGTGAGACAACATGTCCTCTCTAACAGGCTATAAGACAACATGTCCTCCCTAACTGGCTATAAGACAACATGTCCTCTCTAACAGGCTATAAGACAACATGTCCTCCCTAACTGGCTATAAGACAACATGTCCTCTCTAACAGGCTATAAGACAACATGTCCTCTCTAACTGGCTATAAGACAACATGTCCTCTCTAACACGCTGTGAGACAATATGTCCTCTCTAACTGGCTATAAGACAACATGTCCTCTCTAACACGCTATAAGACAACATGTCCTCTCTAACTGGCTATAAGACAACATGTCCTCTCTAACAGGCTATATGACAACATGTCCTCTCTAACTGGCTATAAGACAACATGTCCTCTCTAACTGGCTGTAAGACAACATGTCCTCTCTAACTGGCTATAAGACAACATGTCCTCTCTAACTGGCTATAAGACAACATGTCCTCTCTAACAGGCTGTGAGACAACATGTCCTCTCTAACACGCTGTGAGACAACATGTCCTCTCTAACACGCTGTGAGACAACATGTCCTCTCTAACTGGCTATAAGACAATATGTCCTCTCTAACTGGCTATAAGACAATATGTCCTCTCTAACTGGCTATAAGACAATATGTCCTCTCTAACAGGCTGTGAGACAACATGTCCTCTCTAACACGCTGTGAGACAACATGTCCTCTCTAACTGGCTGTAAGACAACATGTCCTCTCTAACTGGCTATAAGACAACATGTCCTCTCTAACTGGCTATAAGACAACATGTCCTCTCTAACTGGCTATAAGACAACATGTCCTCTCTAACACGCTGTGAGACAACATGTCCTCTCTAACAGGCTGTGAGACAACATGTCCTCTCTAACAGGCTATAAGACAACATGTCCTCTCTAACAGGCTATAAGACAACATGTCCTCTCTAACTGGCTATAAGACAACATGTCCTCTCTAACAGGCTATAAGACAACATGTCCTCTCTAACTGGCTATAAGACAACATGTCCTCTCTAACACGCTGTGAGACAACATGTCCTCTCTAACACGCTGTGAGACAACATGTCCTCTCTAACTGGCTATAAGACAACATGTCCTCTCTAACTGGCTATAAGACAACATGTCCTCTCTAACTGGCTATAAGACAACACGTCCTCTCAAACTGGCTATAAGACAACATGTCCTCTCTAACACGCTGTGAGACAACATGTCCTCTCTAACACGCTGTGACACAACATGTCCTCTCTAACTGGCTGTAAGACAACATGTCCTCTCTAACTGGCTGTAAGACAATATGTCCTCTCTAACAGGCTGTGAGACAACATGTCCTCTCTAACACGCTGTGAGACAACATGTCCTCTCTAACTGGCTGTAAGACAACATGTCCTCTCTAACTGGCTATAAGACAACATGTCCTCTCTAACTGGCTATAAGACAACATGTCCTCTCTAACTGGCTATAAGACAACATGTCCTCTCTAACACGCTGTGAGACAACATGTCCTCTCTAACAGGCTGTGAGACAACATGTCCTCTCTAACAGGCTATAAGACAACATGTCCTCTCTAACAGGCTATAAGACAACATGTCCTCTCTAACTGGCTATAAGACAACATGTCCTCTCTAACAGGCTATAAGACAACATGTCCTCTCTAACTGGCTATAAGACAACATGTCCTCTCTAACAGGCTATAAGACAACATGTCCTCTCTAACTGGCTATAAGACAACATGTCCTCTCTAACACGCTGTGAGACAACATGTCCTCTCTAACACGCTGTGAGACAACATGTCCTCTCTAACTGGCTATAAGACAACATGTCCTCTCTAACTGGCTATAAGACAACATGTCCTCTCTAACTGGCTATAAGACAACACGTCCTCTCTAACTGGCTATAAGACAACATGTCCTCTCTAACACGCTATAAGACAACATGTCCTCTCTAACAGGCTATAAGACAACATGTCCTCTCTAACTGGCTATAAGACAACATGTCCTCTCTAACACGCTGTGAGACAACATGTCCTCTCTAACACGCTGTGAGACAACATGTCCTCTCTAACTGGCTATAAGACAACATGTCCTCTCTAACTGGCTATAAGACAACATGTCCTCTCTAACTGGCTATAAGACAACACGTCCTCTCTAACTGGCTATAAGACAACATGTCCTCTCTAACTGGCTGTAAGACAACATGTCCTCTCTAACTGGCTATAAGACAACATGTCCTCTCTAACAGGCTGTGAGACAACATGTCCTCTCTAACACGCTGTGAGACAACATGTCCTCTCTAACTGGCTGTGAGACAACATGTCCTCTCTAACTGGCTATAAGACAACATGTCCTCCCTAACTGGCTATAAGACAACATGTCCTCTCTAACTGGCTATAAGACAACATGTCCTCTCCAACACGCTGTGAGACAACATGTCCTCTCTAACAGGCTGAGAGACAACATGTCCTCTCTAACTGGCTATAAGACAACATGTCCTCTCTAACTGGCTATAAGACAACATGTCCTCTCTAACTGGCTATAAGACAACATGTCCTCCCTAACTGGCTATAAGACAACATGTCCTCTCTAACTGGCTATAAGACAACATGTCCTCTCTAACTGGCTATAAGACAACATGTCCTCTCTAACACGCTGTGAGACAACATGTCCTCTCTAACAGGCTGTAAGACAACATGTCCTCTCTAACTGGCTATAAGACAACATGTCCTCTCTAACACGCTGTGAGAAAACATGTCCTCTCTAACTGGCTATAAGACAACATGTCCTCTCTAACAGGCTGTGAGACAACATGTCCTCTCTAACTGGCTGTAAGACAACATGTCCTCTCTAACACGCTGTGAGACAACATGTCCTCTCTAACAGGCTGTAAGACAACATGTCCTCTCTAACTGGCTGTAAGACAACATGTCCTCTCTAACTGGCTATAAGACAACATGTCCTCTCTAACACGCTGTGAGACAACATGTCCTCTCTAACTGGCTATAAGACAACATGTCCTCTCTAACTGGCTATAAGACAACATGTCCTCTCTAACTGGCTATAAGACAACATGTCCTCTCTAACACGCTGTGAGACAACATGTCCTCTCTAACAGGCTGTAAGACAACATGTCCTCTCTAACTGGCTGTAAGACAACATGTCCTCTCTAACTGGCTATAAGACAACATGTCCCCTCTAACAGGCTGTGAGACAACATGTCCTCTCTAACACGCTGTGAGACAACATGTCCTCTCTAACTGGCTGTGAGACAACATGTCCTCTCTAACTGGCTATAAGACAACATGTCCTCTCTAACTGGCTATAAGACAACATGTCCTCCCTAACTGGCTATAAGACAACATGTCCTCTCTAATTGGCTATAAGACAACATGTCCTCTCTAACACGCTGTGAGACAACATGTCCTCTCTAACAGGCTGAGAGACAACATGTCCTCTCTAACTGGCTATAAGACAACATGTCCTCTCTAACTGGCTATAAGACAACATGTCCTCCCTAACTGGCTATAAGACAACATGTCCTCTCTAACTGGCTATAAGACAACATGTCCTCTCTAACACGCTGTGAGACAACATGTCCTCTCTAACAGGCTGTAAGACAACATGTCCTCTCTAACTGGCTATAAGACAACATGTCCTCTCTAACACGCTGTGAGACAACATGTCCTCTCTAACTGGCTATAAGACAACATGTCCTCTCTAACAGGCTGTGAGACAACATGTCCTCTCTAACTGGCTGTAAGACAACATGTCCTCTCTAACACGCTGTGAGACAACATGTCCTCTCTAACAGGCTGTAAGACAACATGTCCTCTCTAACTGGCTGTAAGACAACATGTCCTCTCTAACTGGCTATAAGACAACATGTCCTCTCTAACACGCTGTGAGACAACATGTCCTCTCTAACTGGCTATAAGACAACATGTCCTCTCTAACTGGCTATAAGACAACATGTCCTCTCTAACTGGCTATAAGACAACATGTCCTCTCTAACACGCTATAAGACAACATGTCCTCTCTAACTGGCTGTAAGACAACATGTCCTCTCTAACTGGCTATAAGACAACATGTCCTCTCTAACACGCTGTGAGACAACATGTCCTCTCTAACAGGCTGTAAGACAACATGTCCTCTCTAACTGGCTATAAGACAACATGTCCTCTCTAACTGGCTATAAGACAACATGTCCTCTTTAACTGGCTATAAGACAACATGTCCTCTCTAACTGGCTATAAGACAACATGTCCTCTCTAACACGCTGTGAGACAACATGTCCTCTCTAACTGGCTATAAGACAACATGTCCTCTCTAACTGGCTATAAGACAACATGTCCTCTCTAACTGGCTATAAGACAACATGTCCTCTCTAACACGCTGTGAGACAACATGTCCTCTCTAACACGCTGTGAGACAACATGTCCTCTCTAACTGGCTATAAGACAACATGTCCTCTCTAACAGGCTGTGAGACAACATGTCCTCTCTAACTGGCTATAAGACAACATGTCCTCTCTAACTGGCTATAAGACAATATGTCCTCTCTAACACGCTGTGAGACAACATGTCCTCTCTAACACGCTGTGAGACAACATGTCCTCTCTAACTGGCTATAAGACAACATGTCCTCTCTAACTGGCTATAAGACAACATGTCCTCTCTAACTGGCTATAAGACAACATGTCCTCTCTAACTGGCTATAAGACAACATGTCCTCTCTAACTGGCTATAAGACAACATGTCCTCTCTAACTGGCTATAAGACAACATGTCCTCTCTAACTGGCTATAAGACAACATGTCCTCTCTAACTGGCTATAAGACAACATGTCCTCTCTAACAGGCTATAAGACAACATGTCCTCTCTAACTGGCTATAAGACAACATGTCCTCTCTAACTGGCTATAAGACAACATGTCCTCTCTAACTGGCTATAAGACAACATGTCCTCTCTAACTGGCTATAAGACAACATGTCCTCTCTAACTGGCTATAAGACAACATGTCCTCTCTAACAGGCTATAAGACAACATGTCCTCTCTAACACGCTATAAGACAACATGTCCTCTCTAACTGGCTATAAGACAACATGTCCTCTCTAACTGGCTATAAGACAACATGTCCTCTCTAACTGGCTATAAGACAACATGTCCTCTCTAACTGGCTATAAGACAACATGTCCTCTCTAACAGGCTATAAGACAACATGTCCCCTCTAACACGCTGTGAGACAACATGTCCTCTCTAACTGGCTATAAGACAACATGTCCTCTCTAACACGCTGTGAGACAACATGTCCTCTCTAACTGGCTATAAGACAACATGTCCTCTCTAACTGGCTATAAGACAACATGTCCTCTCTAACTGGCTGTAAGACAACATGTCCTCTCTAACTGGCTATAAGACAACATGTCCTCTCTAACAGGCTGTGAGACAACATGTCCTCTCTAACACGCTGTGAGACAACATGTCCTCTCTAACTGGCTGTAAGACAACATGTCCTCTCTAACAGGCTCTGAGACAACACATCCTCTAACAGGCTCTGAGACAACACATCCTCTAACAGGCTCTGAGACAACACATCCTCTAACAGGCTCTGAGACAACACATCCTCTAACAGGCTCTGAGACAACACATCCTCTAACAGGCTCTGAGACAACATGTCCTCTCTAACAGGCTCTGAGACAACATGTCCTCTCTAACAGGCTCTGAGACAACACATCCTCTAACAGGCTCTGAGACAACACATCCTCTAACAGGCTCTGAGACAACACATCCTCTAACAGTCTCTGAGACAACATGTCCTCTCTAACAGGCTCTGAGACAACATGTCCTCTCTAACAGGCTCTGAGACAACATGTCCTCTCTAACAGGCTCTGGGACAACATGTCCTCTCTAACAGGCTCTGAGACAACATGTCCTCTCTAACAGGCTCTGAGACAACATGTCCTCTAACAGGCTCTGAGACAACACATCCTCTAACAGGCTCTGAGACAACACATCCTCTAACAGGCTCTGAGACAACACATCCTCTAACAGGCTCTGAGACAACACATCCTCTAACAGGCTCTGAGACAACATGTCCTCTCTAACAGGCTCTGAGACAACATGTCCTCTCTAACAGGCTCTGAGACAACATGTCCTCTCTAACAGGCTCTGGGACAACATGTCCTCTCTAACAGGCTCTGAGACAACATGTCCTCTCTAACAGGCTCTGAGACAACATGTCCTCTCTAACAGGCTCTGGGACAACATGTCCTCTCTAACAGGCTCTGAGACAACATGTCCTCTCTAACAGGCTCTGAGACAACACATCCTCTAACAGGCTCTGAGACAACATGTCCTCTCTAACAGGCTCTGAGACAACACATCCTCTAACAGGCTCTGAGACAACACATCCTCTAACAGGCTCTGAGACAACACATCCTCTAACAGGCTCTGAGACAACATGTCCTCTAACAGGCTCTGAGACAACACATCCTCTAACAGGCTCTGAGACAACACATCCTCTAACAGGCTCTGAGACAACACATCCTCTAACAGGCTCTGAGACAACACATCCTCTAACAGGCTCTGGGACAACACATCCTCTAACAGGCTCTGAGACAACATGTCCTCTCTAACAGGCTCTGAGACAACATGTCCTCTCTAACAGGCTCTGGGACAACACATCCTCTAACAGGCTCTGAGACAACACATCCTCTAACAGGCTCTGAGACAACATGTCCTCTCTAACAGGCTCTGGGACAACACATCCTCTAACAGGCTCTGAGACAACACATCCTCTAACAGGCTCTGAGAGAACATGTCCTCTCTAACTGGCTCTGAGACAACATGTCCTCTCTAACAGGCTCTGAGACAACACATCCTCTAACAGGCTCTGAGACAACACATCCTCTAACAGGCTCTGAGACAACACATCCTCTAACAGGCTCTGAGACAACATGTCCTCTCTAACAGGCTCTGGGACAACACATCCTCTAACAGGCTCTGAGACAACACATCCTCTAACAGGCTCTGAGAGAACATGTCCTCTCTAACTGGCTCTGAGACAACATGTCCTCTCTAACAGGCTCTGAGACAACACATCCTCTAACAGGCTCTGAGACAACACATCCTCTAACAGGCTCTGAGACAACACATCCTCTAACAGGCTCTGAGACAACATGTCCTCTCTAACAGGCTCTGGGACAACACATCCTCTAACAGGCTCTGAGACAACACATCCTCTAACAGGCTCTGAGAGAACATGTCCTCTCTAACAGGCTCTGAGACAACATGTCCTCTCTAACAGGCTCTGGGACAACACATCCTCTAACAGGTGTGTTTTTCTGACAGACCTTAAAACCTCTTAACTCTGACCTCCTCTGGTGGCATTTTCTAACCAACGCATTATATTGGATACTACCCTCATGAAGTACATTTTCTAACCAACGCATTATATTGAATACTACCCTCATGAAGTACATTTTCTAACCAACGCATTATATTGAATACTACCCTCATGAAGTACATTTCCTAACCAACGCATTATATTGAATACTACCCTCATGAAGTACATTTTCTAACCAACGCATTATATTGGATACTACCCTCATGAAGTACATTTTCTAACCAACGCATTATATTGGATACTACCCTCATGAAGTACATTTTCTAACCAACGCATTATATTGAATACTACCCTCATGAAGTACATTTTCTAACCAACGCATTATATTGAATACTACCCTCATGAAGTACATTTTCTAACCAACGCATTATATTGAATACTACCCTCATGAAGTACATTTTCTAACCAACGCATTATATTGAATACTACCCTCATGAAGTACATTTCCTAACCAACGCATTATATTGAATACTACCCTCATGAAGTACATTTTCTAACCAACGCATTATATTGGATACTACCCTCATGAAGTACATTTTCTAACCAACGCATTATATTGGATACTACCCTCATGAAGTACATTTTCTAACCAACGCATTATATTGAATACTACCCTCATGAAGTACATTTCCTAACCAACGCATTATATTGTACACTACCCTCATGAAGTACATTTTCTAACCAACGCATTATATTGAATACTACCCTCATGAAGTACATTTCCTAACCAACGCATTATATTGAATACTACCCTCATGAAGTACATTTTCTAACCAACGCATTATATTGGATACTACCCTCATGAAGTACATTTTCTAACCAACGCATTATATTGGATACTACCCTCATGAAGTACATTTCCTAACCAACGCATTATATTGAATACTACCCTCATGAAGTACATTTTCTAACCAACGCATTATATTGAATACTACCCTCATGAAGTACATTTTCTAACCAACGCATTATATTGAATACTACCCTCATGAAGTACATTTTCTAACCAACGCATTATATTGAATACTACCCTCATGAAGTACATTTTCCTAACCAACGCATTATATTGAATACTACCCTCATGAAGTACATTTTCTAACCAACGCATTATATTGGATACTACCCTCATGAAGTACATTTTCTAACCAACGCATTATATTGGATACTACCCTCATGAAGTACATTTTCTAACCAACGCATTATATTGAATACTACCCTCATGAAGTACATTTCCTAACCAACGCATTATATTGAATACTACCCTCATGAAGTACATTTCCTAACCAACGCATTATATTGAATACTACCCTCATGAAGTACATTTTCTAACCAAGCATTATATTGAATACTACCCTCATGAAGTACATTTTCTAACCAACGCATTATATTGGATACTACCCTCATGAAGTACATTTTCTAACCAACGCATTATATTGGATACTACCCTCATGAAGTACATTTTCTAACCAACGCATTATATTGGATACTACCCTCATGAAGTACATTTTCTAACCAACGCATTATATTGAATACTACCCTCATGAAGTACATTTTATAACCAACGCATTATATTGAATACTACCAAACACATGCTTAGTACTGTTAGAAAGGTAAGAAGGCCCAAAAAACCTGCAATGTACCATTTTGTTTAGTAAATTTTTTCTTAGGGAGTCGGTCCCCCAATTGTCCCCATGTTGGGGAAAAAAGCTATTTGAAAGTCTAGGTTTGAAATAAAACATGTCACCAATTACAGGATTTATATACAGTGCCTTCAGAAAGTATTCATACATTTTTACAGTACATTTTAGTCATTTAGCAGATGCTCTTATCCAGAGCGACTTACAGTTAGTGAGTGCATACATTATATTTTTTTGTCATACTGGCCCCCCGTGGGAATCGAACCCACAACCCTGGCGTTGCAAACGCCATGATCTACCAACATCCCTGCCGGCCATCCCCTCCCCTACCCTACCCTGGGCCAATTGTGCGCCGCCCCATGGGTCTCCCGGTCACGGCCGGCTACGACAGAGTCTGGATTCGAACCAGGATCTCTAGTGGCACTCGGGATGACTGATGACCCCTTGACTTATTCCACATTTTGTTGTGTTACAGCCTGAGTTCAAAATGGATTTTCTCACCCATCTACACACAATACCCCATAATGACATAGTGAAAACATGTTTTTATAAATCTTGCACATTTATTGAAAATGAAATACAGAAATATCAAATTTACATTAAGTATTCACACCCCTAGAATCCCCTTTTGCAGCGATTGCAGCTTTCTGGGTAAGTCTCTAAGAGCTTTGCACACCTGGATTTTAGAATATTTGCACATTATTCTTTAAAAAAATTATTCATGCTCTGTCATGTTGGTTGTTGATCATTGCTAGACAGCCATTTTCAAGTCTTGCCAAAGATGTTCAAGCCGATTTAAGTCCAAACTGTAACTAGGCCACTCAGGAACATTCAATGTCGTCTTGGTAAGCAACTCGTGTAGATTTGGTCTTGTGTTTTAGGTTATTGTCCTGCTGAAAGGTGAATTTGTCTCCCAGTGTCTGTGGAAAGCAGACTGAACCAGGTTTTCCTCTAGGATTTTGCCTGTGCTTAGCTCTATTCTGTTTCTTTTCATAGTAAAAAAAACTACCTAGTCTTTGCCGATGACAAGCATACCCATAACATGATGCAACCACCACCATGTTTGAAAATAGTAATTGTGGTACTCAGTAATGTGTTGTATTGGATTTGCCCAAACATAACACTTTGTATTCAGGACATAAAAGTTAATTTCTTGCCAAATGTAATTTCTTTACTACATTGTTTTGCAGTTTTACTTTAGTGCCTTATTGCAAACAGGATGCATGTTCTGGAATATTTTATTCTGTACAGGCTTCCTTCTTTTCACTGTCATTTAGGTTAGTATTGTGGAGTAACTACAATGTTGTTGATCCATCCTCAGTTTTCTCCTATCACAGCCATTAAACTCTGTAACTGTTTTAAAGTCACCATTGGCCTCATGGTGAAATCCCTGAGTAGTTTCCTTCCTCTCCGACAACTGAGTTAGGAAGGATGCTTGTATCTTTGTAGTGACTGGGTGTATTGATACAACATCCAAAGTGTAATTAATAACTTCACCATGCTCAAAGGGACATTCAATGTCTGCTTTTTTGTTTACCCAGCTACCAATAGGAGCCTTTCTTTGCGAGGCATTGGAAAACCTCCCTGGTCTTTGTGGTTGAATCTGTGTTTGAAAGTCACTGCTAGACTGAGGGACCTTACAGATACTGTATGAAGGTGCTACGGTACCCGAAAGCACATCACTACCAAACAAATTAAACATGTTGCTTGGTAACACCATTTTGACAAATTAGGAATGAGGCTAAAATAATCTTTACTAGAACAACCACGGCGTGCGTGTGTGTGATAGTTACCAGGACGACCACGGCGTCGTGTAAGGGTCCGTCAGTGTATAGTGTCTCTTCGTCATGTTCTATAATGTAATCCCACTCCACTCCCAGGTCTATGAAGCTCCGGGAGCGAGCCTCTTCTCCTCTGCCGTTCAGGATATATTGGCCTGTCACCTGGTTCTTGATCGCTGGAATAAACAGTTTTGTTAGGAGACACTGGGAATTAGGGTTACACTGAGTGTACAAAACATTAGGAACACTTTCCTAATATTGGGTTGCACCCCCTTTTGTCGTCAGAACAACCTCAATTCATCGGGGCATGGACTCTACAAGGGGTCGAAATTGTTCCACAGGGATGCTGACCCATGTTGACTCCAATACTTCCCACAGTTGTGTCAAGTTGGCTGGATGTCCTTTGGGTTGTGGACCATTCTTGATACACACAGGAAACTGTTGAGTGTGAAAAACCCAGCAGCGTTGCAGTTCTTGACACACTCAAACTGGTGCGCCTGGTAGTGCTGAGCGATTAGTGCTTTTTGTGGTCGGTTCGGTTTCGGTTCTATTATTTAAAAAATAATCACGGTTTTCGATTTCGATAATTTTTTAAAACATTAAATGCACTATGCATCATGTGGGTTGAATGCTATAACATTTTTACATTTTAGTCATTTAGCAGACGCTCTTATCCAGAGCAACTTACAGTTAGTGAGTGCATACATTTTCATACTGGCCCCCCGTGGGAATCGAACCCACAACCCTGGCGTTGCAAGCGCCATGCTTTACCAATTGAGCTACACAGGGCCAGAATGAGGTAATGTACAGAATGGAGGCGTTTATCCCACTTATACCACAGTTACCAAAGAAAACAATACTAAAGCAGACATTAAAATAAAGACATTTCATTGATATTACATTTTTTATAAATGCATACTTTCTCATCTTTTGGATGCTAGAGTTGTTTGTTCCATTAGTTCTATATTTAAGACACATCGTTCCATTAGTTCTATATTTAAGACACATCGCTCCATTAGTTCTATAATTAAGGACACGACCCAGTCGTTCGTTCCATTAGTTCTATAATTAAGGACACGACCCAGTCGTTCGCTCCATTAGTTCTATATTTAAGGACGCGACCCAGTCGTTTGTTCCATTAGTTCTATATTTAAGACACATCGTTCCATTAGTTCTATTTTTAGGACGCGACCCAGTCGTTCGTTCCATTAGTTCTATATTTAAGGACACGACCCAGTCGTTCATTCCATTAGTTCTATAATTAAGGACACGACCAAGTCGTTCGTTCCATTAGTTCTATAATTAAGGACGCGACCCAGTCGTTCATTCCATTAGTTCTATATTTAAGGACGCGACCCAGTCGTTCGTTCCATTAGTTCTATAATTAAGGACGCGACCCAGTCGTTCATTCCATTAGTTCTATATTTAAGGACGCGACCCAGTCGTTCGTTCCATTAGTTCTATATTTAAGGACGCGACCCAGTCGTTCATTCCATTAGTTCTATAATTAAGGACGCGACCCAGTCGTTCATTCCATTAGTTCTATAATTAAGGACGCGACCCAGTCGTTCGCTCCATTAGTTCTATATTTAAGGACGCGACCCAGTCGTTCATTCCATTAGTTCTATAATTAAGGACGCGACCCAGTCGTTCGTTCCATTAGTTCTATATTTAAGGACGCGACCCAGTCGTTCATTCCATTAGTTCTATAATTAAGGACGCGACCCAGTCGTTTGTTCCATTAGTTCTATATTTAAGACACATCGTTCCATTAGTTCTATTTTTAGGACGCGACCCAGTCGTTCGTTCCATTAGTTCTATATTTAAGGACACGACCCAGTCGTTCATTCCATTAGTTCTATTTTTAGGACGCGACCCAGTCGTTCATTCCATTAGTTCTATAATTAAGACACATCGCTCCATTAGTTCTATATTTAAGACACATCGTTCCATTAGTTCTATATTTAAGGACACGACCCAGGTGTTCGTTCCATTAGTTCTATATTTAAGGACGCGACCCAGGTGTTCGTTCCATTAGTTCTATATTTAAGGACACGACCCAGTCGTTCGTTCCATTAGTTCTATATTTAAGACACATCGTTCCATTAGTTATATAATTAAGGACACGACACAGTCGTTCGTTCCATTAGTTCTATATTTAAGACACATCGCTCCATTAGTTCTATATTTAAGACACATCGTTCCATTAGTTCTATATTTAAGGACACGACCCAGGTGTTCGTTCCATTAGTTCTATATTTAAGGACGCGACCCAGTCGTTCGTTCCATTAGTTCTATATTTAAGGACGCGACCCAGGTGTTCGTTCCATTAGTTATATTTTTAGGACGTGACCCAGTCGTTCGTTCCATTAGTTCTATATTTAAGGACGCGACCCAGTCGTTCGTTCCATTAGTTCTATATTTAAGGACGCGACCCAGTCGTTCGTTCCATTAGTTCTATATTTAAGGACGCGACCCAGTCGTTCGTTCCATTAGTTCTATATTTAAGGACGCGACCCAGTCGTTCATTCCATTAGTTCTATATTTAAGGACGCGACCCAGTCGTTCATTCCATTAGTTCTATATTTAAGGACGCGACCCAGTCGTTCGTTCCATTAGTTCTATATTTAAGGACGCGACCCAGTCGTTCGTTCCATTAGTTCTATATTTAAGGACGCGACCCAGTCGTTCATTCCATTAGTTCTATATTTAAGGACGCGACCCAGTCGTTCATTCCATTAGTTCTATATTTAAGGACACGACCCAGTCGTTCGTTCCATTAGTTCTATATTTAAGACACATCGTTCCATTAGTTATATAATTAAGGACACGACCCAGTCGTTCGTTCCATTAGTTCTATATTTAAGACACATCGCTCCATTAGTTCTATATTTAAGACACATCGTTCCATTAGTTCTATATTTAAGGACACGACCCAGGTGTTCGTTCCATTAGTTCTATTTTTAGGACGCGACCCAGTTGTTCGTTCCATTAGTTATATAATTAAGGACGCGACCCAGTCGTTCATTCCATTAGTTCTATATTTAAGACACATCGCTCCATTAGTTCTATATTTAAGACACATCGTTCCATTAGTTCTATATTTAAGGACGCGACCCAGTCGTTCATTCCATTAGTTCTATATTTAAGGACGCGACCCAGTCGTTCATTCCATTAGTTCTATATTTAAGGACGCGACCCAGTCGTTCGTTCCATTAGTTCTATATTTAAGGACGCGACCCAGTCGTTCGTTCCATTAGTTCTATATTTAAGGACGCGACCCAGTCGTTCGTTCCATTAGTTCTATATTTAAGGACGCGACCCAGTCGTTCATTCCATTAGTTCTATATTTAAGGACGCGACCCAGTCGTTCATTCCATTAGTTCTATATTTAAGGACGCGACCCAGTCGTTCGTTCCATTAGTTCTATATTTAAGGACGCGACCCAGTCGTTCGTTCCATTAGTTCTATATTTAAGGACGCGACCCAGTCGTTCATTCCATTAGTTCTATATTTAAGGACGCGACCCAGTCGTTCATTCCATTAGTTCTATATTTAAGGACACGACCCAGTCGTTCGTTCCATTAGTTCTATATTTAAGACACATCGTTCCATTAGTTATATAATTAAGGACACGACCCAGTCGTTCGTTCCATTAGTTCTATATTTAAGACACATCGCTCCATTAGTTCTATATTTAAGACACATCGTTCCATTAGTTCTATATTTAAGGACACGACCCAGGTGTTCGTTCCATTAGATCTATTTTTAGGACGCGACCCAGTCGTTCGTTCCATTAGTTCTATATTTAAGGACGCGACCCAGTCGTTCGTTCCATTAGTTCTATGTTTAAGACACATCGTTCCATTAGTTATATAATTAAGGACGCGACCCAGTCGTTCATTCCATTAGTTCTATATTTAAGACACATCGCTCCATTAGTTCTATATTTAAGACACATCGTTCCATTAGTTCTATATTTAAGGACGCGACCCAGTCGTTCATTCCATTAGTTCTATATTTAAGGACGTGACCCAGTCGTTCATTCCATTAGTTCTATAATTAAGGACGCGACCCAGTCGTTCATTCCATTAGTTCTATAATTAAGGACGCGACCCAGTCGTTCATTCCATTAGTTCTATATTTAAGGACGCGACCCAGTCGTTCGTTCCATTAGTTCTATAATTAAGGACGCGACCCAGTCGTTCGTTCCATTAGTTCTATATTTCAGGACGCGACCCAGTCGTTCATTCCATTAGTTCTATATTTAAGGACGCGACCCAGTCGTTCGTTCCATTAGTTCTATATTTAAGGACGCGACCCAGTCGTTCGTTCCATTAGTTCTATATTTAAGGACGCGACCCAGTCGTTCTTTCCATTAGTTCTATAATTAAGGACGCGACCCAGGTGTTCGTTCCATTAGTTCTATATTTAAGGACGCGACCCAGTCGTTCATTCCATTAGTTCTATATTTAAGGACGCGACCCAGTCGTTCGTTCCATTAGTTCTATATTTAAGGACGCGACCCAGTCGTTCGTTCCATTAGTTCTATATTTAAGGACGCGACCCAGTCGTTCGTTCCATTAGTTCTATAATTAAGGACGCGACCCAGTCGTTCATTCCATTAGTTCTATATTGAAGGACGCGACCCAGTCGTTCGTTCCATTAGTTCTATATTTAAGGACGCGACCCAGTCGTTCATTCCATTAGTTCTATAATTAAGGACGCGACCCAGTCGTTCATTCCATTAGTTCTATAATTAAGGACGCGACCCAGTCGTTCGCTCCATTAGTTCTATTTTTAGGACGCGACCCAGTCGTTCATTCCATTAGTTCTATTTTTAGGACGCGACCCAGTCGTTCATTCCATTAGTTCTATATTTAAGGACGCGACCCAGTCGTTCATTCCATTAGTTCTTTATTTAAGGACGCGACCCAGTCGTTCGTTCCATTAGTTCTATATTTAAGACACATCGTTCCATTAGTTCTATATTTAAGGACGCGACCCAGTCGTTCGTTCCATTAGTTCTATATTTAAGGACGCGACCCAGTCGTTCGTTCCATTAGTTCTATAATTAAGGACGCGACCCAGTCGTTCGTTCCATTAGTTCTAAATTTAAGGACGCGACCCAGTCGTTCGTTCCATTAGTTCTATAATTAAGGACGCGACCCAGTCGTTCATTCCATTAGTTCTATATTTAAGGACGCGACCCAGTCGTTCATTCCATTAGTTCTATATTTAAGACAAATCGTTCCATTAGTTCTATATTTAAGGACACGACCCAGGTGTTCGTTCCATTAGTTCTATAATTAAGGACGCAACCCAGTCGTTCATTCCATTAGTTCTATATTTAAGGACGCGACCCAGTCGTTCGTTCCATTAGTTCTATATTTAAGGACACGACCCAGTCGTTCGCTCCATTAGTTTTATATTTAAGGACGCGACCCAGTCGTTCGCTCCATTAGTTCTATATTTAAGGACGCGACCCAGTCGTTCATTCCATTAGTTCTATATTTAAGGACACGACCCAGTCGTTCGTTCCATTAGTTCTATATTTAAGGACGCGACCCAGTCGTTCATTCCATTAGTTCTATATTTAAGGACGCGACCCAGTCGTTCATTCCATTAGTTCTATATTTAAGACACATCGTTCCATTAGTTCTATAATTAAGGACACGACCCAGTCGTTCATTCCATTAGTTCTATATTTAAGGACACGACCCAGTCGTTCATTCCATTAGTTCTATATTTAGGGACACGACCCAGTCGTTCGCTCCATTAGTTCTATAATTAAGGACACGACCCAGTCGTTCGTTCCATTAGTTCTATATTTAAGACACATCGCTCCATTAGTTCTATATTTAAGACACATCGTTCCATTAGTTCTATATTTAAGGACACGACCCAGGTGTTCGTTCCATTAGTTCTATATTTAAGGACACGACCCAGTCGTTCGTTCCATTAGTTCTATATTTAAGACACATCGTTCCATTAGTTATATAATTAAGGACACGACCCAGTCGTTCGTTCCATTAGTTCTATATTTAAGACACATCGCTCCATTAGTTCTATATTTAAGACACATCGTTCCATTAGTTCTATATTTAAGGACACGACCCAGGTGTTCGTTCCATTAGTTCTATATTTAAGGACGCGACCCAGTCGTTCGTTCCATTAGTTCTATATTTAAGGACGCGACCCAGTCGTTCGTTCCATTAGTTCTATATTTAAGGACACGACCCAGTCGTTCGTTCCATTAGTTCTATATTTAAGGACGCGACCCAGGTGTTCGTTCCATTAGTTCTATATTTAAGGACGCGACCCAGGTGTTCGTTCCATTAGTTCTATATTTAAGGACGCGACCCAGTCGTTCATTCCATTAGTTCTATATTTAAGGACACGACCCAGTCGTTCGTTCCATTAGTTCTATATTTAAGGACACGACCCAGTCGTTCGTTCCATTAGTTCTATATTTAAGGACACGACCCAGTCGTTCGTTCCATTAGTTCTATATTTAAGGACACGACCCAGTCGTTCGTTCCATTAGTTCTATATTTAAGGACGCGACCCAGTCGTTCGTTCCATTAGTTCTATATTTAAGGACGCGACCCAGTCGTTCGTTCCATTAGTTCTATAATTAAGGACGTGACCCAGTCGTTCATTCCATTAGTTCTATATTTAAGACACATCGCTCCATTAGTTCTATATTTAAGACACATCGTTCCATTAGTTCTATATTTAAGGACACGACCCAGGTGTTCGTTCCATTAGTTCTATTTTTAGGACGCGACCCAGTCGTTCGTTCCATTAGTTCTATATTTAAGGACGCGACCCAGTCGTTCGTTCCATTAGTTCTATATTTAAGACACATCGTTCCATTAGTTATATAATTAAGGACGCGACCCAGTCGTTCATTCCATTAGTTCTATATTTAAGACACATCGCTCCATTAGTTCTATATTTAAGACACATCGTTCCATTAGTTCTATATTTAAGGACGCGACCCAGTCGTTCGTTCCATTAGTTCTATATTTAAGGACACGACCCAGTCGTTCGTTCCATTAGTTCTATATTTAAGGACGCGACCCAGTCGTTCATTCCATTAGTTCTATATTTAAGGACACGACCCAGTCGTTCGTTCCATTAGTTCTATATTTAAGGACACGACCCAGTCGTTCATTCCATTAGTTCTATATTTAAGGACACGACCCAGTCGTTCGTTCCATTAGTTCTATATTTAAGGACGCGACCCAGTCGTTCGTTCCATTAGTTCTATATTTAAGGACGCGACCCAGTCGTTCGTTCCATTAGTTCTATAATTAAGGACGTGACCCAGTCGTTCATTCCATTAGTTCTATATTTAAGACACATCGCTCCATTAGTTCTATATTTAAGGACACGACCCAGGTGTTCGTTCCATTAGTTCTATTTTTAGGACGCGACCCAGTCGTTCGTTCCATTAGTTCTATATTTAAGGACGCGACCCAGTCGTTCGTTCCATTAGTTCTATATTTAAGACACATCGTTCCATTAGTTATATAATTAAGGACGTGACCCAGTCGTTCATTCCATTAGTTCTATATTTAAGACACATCGCTCCATTAGTTCTATATTTAAGACACATCGTTCCATTAGTTCTATATTTAAGGACGCGACCCAGTCGTTAGTTCCATTAGTTCTATATTTAAGGACACGACCCAGTCGTTCGTTCCATTAGTTCTATATTTAAGGACGCGACCCAGTCGTTCATTCCATTAGTTCTATAATTAAGGACGCGACCCAGTCGTTCATTCCATTAGTTCTATAATTAAGGACGCGACCCAGTCGTTCATTCCATTAGTTCTATATTTAAGGACGCGACCCAGTCGTTCGTTCCATTAGTTCTATAATTAAGGACGCGACCCAGTCGTTCGTTCCATTAGTTCTATATTTAAGGACGCGACCCAGTCGTTCGTTCCATTAGTTCTATATTTAAGGACGCAACCCAGGCGTTCGTTCCATTAGTTCTATATTTAAGGACGCGACCCAGGTGTTCGTTCTATATGTTCCGTGTCGATGCTCGCTGGCATCGTTCTTACCACTGCTTGCTATCTAGCTAGCCAACTAGCTACGAGTAACACAGTCACGACCTCTGCAGCCAGAATAACAGCAAACTAGCTGCACTTGCGTTTGTTTAAGCTGTTTTCTATTGGCATTCATTTTGATACATCCATAACAATTTAGCCTGGGTTAGGGTTAGGGTTAGCAATTTAGCCTGGCATAGTGCCTTCTCGTCAGGACACTCGTCGACACTGTTCATTACGGGGAGCTCGCATTGCATATCGCACACTAGGCTAGAAGCTAGCTAAATAGTTTGTTGCTAGCAAACCTGCCAATATGACAACCGCACGGTCTGCATGTGTAGGCGCATATTGCGTCATGATTGCAAGGTGTCCCTGTCACGGATTCTGCCGAGGCTGCTCCTCCTCCTTGCTCGGGCAGGCTTCGGCGTTCGTCGTCCCCGGAGTACTAGCTACTGCCGTTCGATGTTATCGGTGTTTGTTTAGTTTTGTCTGTATTGTTTACACCTGTTCGTCATTATGTTAATTGTTTCCCTTATAATTACCCCTGTCTCTCATCTGTACTTTGTGTGTGATTGTTTTCCCCTTCACGGTTGTCTATTTTGTTGAGCGGGTTATTTCCTCCCTGCGTGGAGTTATTTTCTGTGTCCTTTTGGATCCTTTTCGTATTAAAAGTACGTATCCGAGAGTTCTGTGTCCTGCGCCTGACTTTGCTTACCGCATCTCACAGACAGTCGTGACAGAACCACACACCTTACCATGGAGTCAGCAGGAGCGACGGCACCGACTGGATCACTCGAGGAGCACGTCCTACAACAGCAGCGATGCTCTAAAATCTTGGTGCCGCTATGGATAACGTTATGAACACTTTGGGACGATGGGAGAGAGGAGGTTTGCCCACACCTCCTCCAACGATACCACCACCAGCGGCTACTCCTATCGTCTCACATCCGGAGTCCAGTGGGATTCGGCTCTCATTCCCGAGGGCTTATGATGGCACCGCAGCCGGGTGTCAGGGTTTCCTGCTCCAGGTGGAACTTTACCTGGCAACCATTCACCCGGCACCCTCGGGATACGAGAGCGTGTCCGCCCTCATCTCCTGTCTGTCCGGCAAGGCACTGGAGTGGGCCAACGCCGAGTGGGGAGGGATAGACGCCGCTACTGTGAACTATGCGGAGTTCACCCGCCGCTTCAGGGAAGTGTTCGATCATCCCCGGAGGGGAAGGCGGCGGGTGAGCGTCTATTCCACCTCAGACAGGGGAGGAGGAGCGCGCAGGAATTCGCACTGGACTTCCGGACTCTGGCTGCCAATTCGGGATGGAATGAGAGGGCCCTCATCGACCACTACAGATGCAGCCTGAGGGAGGACGTTCGTCGAGAGCTGGCCTGCAGGGACACCAACCTAAGCTTCGATCAGCTGGTGGACATGTCGATTCGCTTGGATACCCTGTTGGCTACCCGTGGACGTCCAGCGCTGGGGCCGTCCATTCCATCCCCCAGCACCTCCGAGCCGAGCCCTATGGAGCTCGGGGGTGCTGGTAGTAGGGAGGCCAGGAAGGAGGCTGTCCCCTGCACCAACCGTGGCCGCCGAGGACACACGGCGGTTCGGTGCTGGGGAGGGTCTCCTCGGATTCGAGGCAGCAGGCAGCGCACTGATGAGTCATTCCCGGTGAGTAAGGTCCCAACTCACCCAGAGCTCTCTGCTGTTCATATGTGTATCCAAGTGATGTTTCTATAAGTTTCTTCTTACTCCCAGCATAAGGCGCTAGTCGATTCAGGCGCAGCTGGGAATTTTATCGATCGCCATTTCTCATATAAGTTAGGGATCCCTATATTACCAGTCGATGTGCCCTTCCCTATCCATGCCCTAGATAGCCGGCCTTTGGGGTCGGGATTGATTAGGGAGGTCACAGCGCCACTGAAGATGAAAACGCAGAAGGGTCATGAGGAGACTATACAGTTGTATTTAATTGACCCTCCTGCGTTTCCAGTGGTGTTGGGACTTCCCTGGTTAATATCTCATGACCCCAACATTTCATGGCAACAGAGGGCTCTCAAGGGATGGTCTGATCAGTGTGTGGGGCGGTGTGTAGGTGTTTCCGTAGGGGCAACGACGGTGGAGAGTCCGAACCAAATGCCCACAATGCACATTCCTCCTGAGTATGCCGATTTGGCAAGCGCCTTCTGTAAGAAGAAGGCGACTCAATTACCACCTCATCGACAGGGGGATTGTGCGATAGACCTCCAGGTTGGCGCGGCGCTCCCTCGCAGCCATGTGTATCCTCTGTCTCAGGAGGAGACGGCTGCTATGGAGACATGCGTCGCCGAATCCTTGAGACAGGGATACATACGGCCTTCCACTTCTCCTGCGTCCTCAAGTTTCTTTTTTGTGAAGAAGAAGGATGGGGGTTTACGCACGTAAATTGATTACCGTGGTCTCAATCAGATCACTATTAAATACAGCTATCCTCTCCCTCTGATTGCTAGTATGACGGAGTCATTACACGGGGCGCGCTTCTTCACAAAATTGGATCTCAGGAGCGCTTACAACCTGGTGCGCATTCGGGAGGGAGATGAGTGGAAAACAGCCTTCAGTACCACCTCGGGTCACTATGAGTACCTCGTCATGCCATACGGTCTAATGAATGCTCCTTCAGTCTTCCAATCATTTGTAGACGAGATTTTCCGGGATTTGCATGGACAGGGGGTAGTGGTGTATATTGATGACATTCTGATATACTCCGCTACACGTACCGAGCATGTGTCCCTGGTATGTCGGGTGCTGGGTAGACTGTTGGAGCATGATCTGTATGTGAAGGCAGAGAAATGTCTGTTTTTCCAGGAGTCCATCTCCTTCCTGGGACACCGGTTGTCTGCGTCAGGGGTGGAGATGGAGATTGACCGCGTTTCAGCCGTGCGTAATTGGCAGACTCCAACTACAGTAAAGGAGGTGCAGCGGTTTTTGGGTTTTGCCAATTACTACCGGAGGTTTATCCGGGGTTTTGGACAGGTAGCGGCTCCCATTACCTCCCTGCTAAAGGGGGGCCCGGTGCGTTTGCAGTGGTCGGCTGAGGCGGACAGGGCGTTTAGACATTTGAAGGACCTGTTCACCTCAGCTCCGGTGCTGGCACATCCGGATCCCTCTTTGGCGTTCCAAGTCGAGGTGGATGCGTCCGAGGCGGTAAATCGGTGCTATACTGTCTCAGCGCTCGGGCACGCCTCCAAAACTCCGCCCCTGTGCTTTTTATTCTAAGAAGCTCAGTCCGGCGGAGCGCAATTATGACGTGGGGGACAGGGAGCTGCCAGCTGTAGTCCAGGCCCTGAAGGTGTGGAGACATTGGCTTGAGGGGGCTAACCACCCTTTTCTCATTCTGACTGACCATCGTAACCTGGAGTACATCAGGGCAGCGAAGAGACTGAACCCTCGTGAGGCTAGGTGGTTCATGTTTCTGGCCCGGTTTGTCTTTAAGATCACGTATATCCCCGGGTCACAGAACGTTAAGGCAGACACCCTGTCCCGACGATATGACACAGAGGAGAGGTCCATTGAGCCCACTCCCATACTACCGGAGTCCGTGACCGACTGATTTATTGGGCTCACACGTCACCCCTCCTCTGGTCATCCTGGTATTGGTCGGACGGTGCACTGTCTTAGCGGGAAGTACTGGTGGCCCACCTTAGCTAAGGACGTGAGAGTTTACATTTCTTCCTGCTCGGTGTGCGCCCAGTGTAAGGCGCCTAGACACCTGCCCAGGGGGAAGTTACAACCTCTCCCCGTTCCACAACGGCCGTGGTCTCACCTGTTGGTGGATTTTGTCACGGACCTTCCCCCCTCCCAGGGGAATACCACGATCTTGGTCGTTGTGGATCGGTTTTCTAAGGCCTGCCGTCTCATCCCTATGCCAGGTCTTCCTACAGCCCTACAAACGGCCGAAGCCCTGTTTACTCACGTTTTCCGGAACTACGGGGTGCCTGAGGATATAGTGTCTGATCGGGGTCCCCAGTTCACCTCTAGAGTCTGGAGGGCGTTTATGGAACGTTTGGGGGTCTCGATTAGCCTTACCTCAGGTTTTCACCCTGAGAGTAATGGGCAGGTGGAGAGAGTAAACCAAGATGTGGGTAGGTTTCTGAGGTCCTACTGCCAGGACCGGCAGGGGGAGTGGTCGGGGTATATTCCCTGGGCAGAGATAGCCCAAAACTCACTCCGCCACTCCTCCACTAATCTCACTCCTTTCCAGTGTGTGTTGGGCTATCAGCCGGTTATGGCACCCTGGCATCAGAGCCAGATCGAGGCTCCTGCGGTGGATGAATGGTTTCGGCGCTCGGAGGAGACATGGAACGCTGCGCACGTCCATCTGCAGCGGGCCATCAGACGGCAAAAGGCGAGCGCCGATCGCCACCGCAGTGAGGGTCTGGTTTATGCACCGGGAGATCGGGTCTGGCTCTCGACCAGAAACCTGCCCCTTCACCTGCCCTGCCGGAAGCTGGGCCGGCGGTTTGTGGGGCCATTTAAAGTCCTGAGGAGATTGAACGAGGTATGTTATAGGTTACAGCTGCCTGTTAATTATCGCATTAACCCCTCGTTCCATGTGTCTCTCCTCAGGCCGGTGGTAGCTGGTCCACTCCAGGAGAATGAGGTACGAGAGGCCCCTCCGCCCCCACTAGACATCGAAGGGGCTCCGGCGTACTCAGTCTGTTCCATCGTGGATTCGAGGCGTCAGATGGGGGGTCTGCAGTATCTCATGGAGTGGGAGGGGTACGGTCCGGAGGAACGGTGCTGGGTCCCTAGGAGGACATCCTAGATCCCTCCCTGTTGACAGAGTTCCACCGGAGTCACCCAACTCGCCCTGCTCCGCGTCCTCCTGGCCAACCCCGAGGCCGGGGTCGGCGCACGGGTCAAGGGGGGGGTACTGTCACAGATTCTGCCGAGGCTGCTCCTCCTCCTTGCTCGGGCAGGCTTCGGCGTTCGTCGTCCCCGGAGTACTAGCTACTGCCGTTCGATGTTATCGGTGTTTGTTTAGTTTTGTCTGTATTGTTTACACCTGTTCGTCATTATGTTAATTGTTTCCCTTATAATTACCCCTGTCTCTCATCTGTACTTTGTGTGTGATTGTTTTCCCCTTCACGGTTGTCTATTTTGTTGAGCGGGTTATTTCCTCCCTGCGTGGATCCTTTTCGTATTAAAAGTACGTATCTGAGAGTTCTGTGTCCTGCGCCTGACTTCGTTTACCGCATCTCACAGACAGTCATGACAGAATCACACACCTTACCA
>NC_140004.1:50635768-50648268 GCF_964263955.1 Coregonus lavaretus
TGGGCTAGGGGTCTAGGGTGTAGGGGCTAGGGGCTAGGGAGTAGGGGCTAGGGGTCTAGGGTGTAGGGGCTAGGGGACTAGGGAGTAGGGGCTAGGGGACTAGGGAGTAGGGGCTAGGGGACTAGGGAGTAGGGGCTAGGGGACTAGGGAGTAGGGGCCTAGGGAGTAGGGGCTAGGGGACTAGGGAGTAGGGGCTAGGGGTCTAGGGTGTAGGGGCTAGGGGACTAGGGAGTAGGGGCTAGGGGACTAGGGAGTAGGGGCCTAGGGAGTAGGGGCTAGGGGCCTAGGGAGTAGGGGCTAGGGGACTAGGGAGTAGGGGCTAGGGGACTAGGGAGTAGGGGCTAGGGGACTAGGGAGTAGGGGCTAGGGGACTAGGGAGTAGGGGCTAGGGGACTAGGGAGTAGGGGCTAGGGGACTAGGGAGTAGGGGCTAGGGGACTAGGGAGTAGGGCTAGGGGACTAGGGAGTAGGGGCTAGGGGTCTAGGGAGTAGGGGCTAGGGGACTAGGGAGTAGGGGCTAGGGGACTAGGGTGTAGGGGCTAGGGGACTAGGGTGTAGGGGCTAGGGGACTAGGGTGTAGGGGCTAGGGGACTAGGGTGTAGGGGCTAGGGGACTAGGGTGTAGGGGCTAGGGGACTAGGGAGTAGGGAGTAGGGGTCTAGGGAGTAGGGGCTAGGGGACTAGGGTGCAGGGGCTAGGGGACTAGGGAGTAGGGGCTAGGGAGTAGGGGCTAGGGTGTAGGGGCTAGGGGTCTAGGGAGTAGGGGCTAGGGGTCTAGGGAGTAGGGGCTAGGGGTCTAGGGAGTAGGGGCTAGGGGTCTAGGGAGTAGGGGCTAGGGGACTAGGGAGTAGGGGGTAGGGGCTAGGGAGTAGGGAGTAGGGAGTAGGGACTAGGGAGTAGGGACTAGGGAGTAGGGACTAGGGAGTAGGGGCTAGGGAGTAGGGAGTAGGGGCTAGGGTGTAGGGGCTAGGGGACTAGGGAGTAGGGAGTAGGGACTAGGGAGTAGGGACTAGGGAGTAGGGAGTAGGGTGTAGGGGCTAGGGGACTAGGGAGTAGGGGCTAGGGGACTAGGGAGTAGGGGCTAGGGGACTAGGGAGTAGGGGCTAGGGGATTAGGGAGTAGGGGCTAGGGGACTAGGGAGTAGGGGCTAGGGGACTAGGGAGTAGGGGCTAGGGGACTAGGGAGTAGGGACTAGGGAGTAGGGACTAGGGAGTAGGGACTAGGGAGTAGGGACTAGGGAGTAGGGACTAGGGACTAGGGACTAGGGACTAGGGAGTAGGGGCTAGGGGGCTAGGGGACTAGGGAGTAGGGGCTAGGGGACTAGGGTGTAGGGGCTAGGGGACTAGGGTGTAGGGGCTAGGGGACTAGGGTGTAGGGGCTAGGGGACTAGGGAGTAGGGGCTAGGGGACTAGGGAGTAGGGGCTAGGGGACTAGGGAGTAGGGGCTAGGGGACTAGGGAGTAGGGGCTAGGGGACTAGGGTGTAGGGGCTAGGGGACTAGGGTGTAGGGGCTAGGGGACTAGGGTGTAGGGGCTAGGGGACTAGGGAGTAGGGGCTAGGGGACTAGGGAGTAGGGGCTAGGGGACTAGGGTGTAGGGGCTAGGGGACTAGGGTGTAGGGGCTAGGGGACTAGGGTGTAGGGGCTAGGGGACTAGGGTGTAGGGGCTAGGGGACTAGGGTGTAGGGGCTAGGGGACTAGGGAGGGAGCACAGTAAGGTCTGGAACACGGGATACTTGCAGGTTGTGTTTTCCAAGAAAGGGATTTCTTTTTGGCATCTCTTGCTTAACTGTTTTCCTGTTAAAAAAGGTGAGTGGTTTAGTGACAACAGACAGTTAGAGGAAAGGGTTACCAAAGAGCAGGAAGAGGAGGGGCAACAGTCCTCCTGGAGAAATACACTAATGCTGGGTTTTGTTCCTGCCCTGCTCTAACAAACCTGATTCTACTAATCAGCTGTTCATCAGGAACTTGATGTGTTAGTGAAGGGTTGGAGCAAAGCCCTGCAGTAGGTCTCACCAACATCATCATCACCATCATCATCAAAACCATCATCACCATCACCACCACCACCACCACCATCCCCACCACCATTACCATCATCCCCACCATCATCATCCCCACCACCATCACCATCATCCCCACCATCATCCCCACCATCATCATCCCCACCATCATCACCACCACCACCATCACCATCATCCCCACCACCATCACCATCATCCCCACCACCATCACCACCATCACCATCACCATCATCCCCACCACCATCACCATCACCACCATCATCCCTACCATCATCACCACCATCACCAACATCATCACCACATCCTCCTCTGTCTCTCAGCAGGTACATACTGTAGCTGCCAGCTGTACACTGGCCTACAAATATGATACATTCTCACTGGATCAACAGTCCTGCTTACTGTGTGTGTGTGACAGAGAGACAGAGACAGAGCCAGAGAGACAGAGATACGGAGATAGAGAGAAAGAGACAGAGAGACATAGAAAGAGAGAGACAGAGAGACAGACAGACAGATAGACAGACAGACAGAGAGAGAGACAGAGACAGGTACAGATCCAGGGACAGAGAGACAAAGAGGGAGACAGACAGACAGAGAGAGAGACAGTCTTCAATATTTTATTACAATGTTTATTGTATACATTGTTGCTTTGGCAAAATTGACTCAATGTTTTTCATGCCAATAAAGCAGCTTGAATTTGAATTTGACAGAGAGGGAGACAGACAGACGGAGACAGAGAGAGAGAGACAGAGGGAGACAGACAGAGAGCGAGAGAGAGACAGATCCAGAGACAGTTCATTTTTTATTGTTTATTTCACTTTTGTTTATTATCTATTTTACTTGCTTTGGCAATGTAAACATATGTTTCCCATGTCAATAAAGCCCCTTGAATGGAACTGAAATGACAGAGAGACAGAGCGACAGAGACAGAGACAGATCCAGAGACAGAGAGACAGAGAGAGAGAGAGAGAGAGAGAGAGAGAGAGAGAGAGAGAGAGAGAGAGAGAGAGAGAGAGAGAGAGAGAGAGAGAGAGAGAGAGAGAGAGAGAGAGAGAGAGAGAGAGACCACCTTACTGGTATCAATATCCCATACTACCTACTGCCATTGTGCTGCGAATGGTGCAGGATGGCTGCTTGTCTTTGGAACATTCTCTGCACATTTAAGGAACTTCACAAAATATATGTTATTTTCTGTTCGTTATTCTCTTTCTAAAAGTTCAAACATGGTTACTTTTAATTTCAATGTTGTTAATGTTCTAGGAACGTTCTCCAACTGACATAGGGAATGTTCTCAAATAGTTCAGATCACGTTAAGAAACAATGTTCTTCTGTGGGAATTTCAGTTCTTCAGCATAACGTTTTCTACAGATTTACTCATGGTTCTATTTAAAGTCATGTTCTCAGTACGTTCAGAGAACTTTAAGAAACAATTTTATTTTGTGGGAATTTCTGAAAACTTTAGTAACGTTCAGAGAACATTCTAAGAATGTTATTTAAAAACATTCATTCTGTTCTCAGAATATTAAGAAAACTTTCTATAAAAACCACAAGAAAACTTTTGTAACATACAGAGAACGTTCTCAGAATTTTATAAAAAAAACAAATATTCCGTTCTCAGCGTCAACAAATCTCACTGTATCCTCTATCTTGTTAAGTGTGTCTGATCTGAATGAGTGCTTGTTTCCTTGGAAATAGGGTCTGTTTGAATAGACTAAAATTAACAGCTTTATATGAGTCTAAAAAACAAGGCATGCTAGCTCTATCCTGGTGGTGCAGTGGTCTAATTCTGTGGATAGACAACAGAAGATCATAGGTCCGAATGTCACTGACACCATGTCACAATAAAACATGGATATGTTTGCATGATTAATGCCTATGCAAATTAATTTCCATGTATCCTATTTGTGCTTGGAGCTCAAAATAGTTAACCCAAACTAAGCTAGCAGTGTTATTAAAAGTCTTATTGAAGCATTCAGTGAAAGTTAAGGAAGTTATTCAAAAACCTCCAAATAACCTTTTAATTTTGTTCAAAACATTCACACGTTTAGAGAATGTTCTCAGAACGTTATTTAATTACCATCAAATAACCTATAATTTCAGTTCCCAGAACGTTAATAATACCTCCCAGGAAAACTTTCAGGGTACCATAGTAAAACGTTCTCAGAACCTCCCTGCAACTTCAAAATGAACTTTCCCAGAACAGGTGTGAAATTACCACTTCCGTTCTCAGAACGTTAAAAAACGTTCAGTTTCACCGGTCAGGAAACGTATGGCTTCATTTCCAGAACTGTCTGTAGTGTTTCCTCTATACAGTAGAATATAAATGGTGTCTGTAGTGTTTCCTCTATACAGTAGAATATAAATGGTGTCTGTAGTGTTTCCTCTATACAGTAGAATATAAATGGTGTCTGTAGTGTTTTCTTTGTACAGTAGAATATAAATGGTGATGTTTTCTCTGTACAGTAGAATATAAATGGTGTCTGTAGTGTTTCCTCTATACAGTAGAATATAAATGGTGTCTGTGGTGTTTTCTCTGTACAGTAGAATATAAATGGTGTCTGTAGTGTTTCCTCTATACAGTAGAATATAAATGGTGTCTGTAGTGTTTTCTTTGTACAGTAGAATATAAATGGTGTCTGTGGTGTTTTCTCTATACAGTAGAATATAAATGGTGTCTGTAGTGTTTTCTTTGTATAGTAGAATATAAATGGTGATGTTTTCTCTGTACAGTAGAATATAAATGGTGTCTGTAGTGTTTCCTCTATACAGTATAATATAAATGGTGTCTGTAGTGTTTCCTCTATACAGTAGAATATAAATGGTGTCTGTAGTGTTTCCTCTATACAGTAGAATATAAATGGTGTCTGTAGTGTTTCCTCTATACAGTAGAATATAAATGGTGTCTGTGGTGTTTTCTCTATACAGTAGAATATAAATGGTGTCTGTAGTGTTTTCTTTGTATAGTAGAATATAAATGGTGATGTTTTCTCTGTACAGTAGAATATAAATAGTTTCTGTAGTGTTTCCTTTATACAGTAGAATTTAAACTGAACACAAATATAAACGCAAAATGCAACAGTTCATACAGTTCATCAGTCAATTGAAATAAATTCATTAGGCCCTGACAACTTGGATGGAAAATTACTGAGGATAATAGCAGACGATATTGCCACTCCTATTTGCCATATTTTCAATTTAAGCCTACTTGAAAGTGTGTGCCCCCAGGCTTGGAAGGAAGCTAAATGAATTCCGCTACCTAAGAATAGTAAAGCCCCCTTTACTGGCTCAAATAGCCGACCAATCAGCCTGTTATCAACCCTTAGTAAAATTTGGAAAATATTGTGTTTGACAAGGCTTTCAGCACGCTTGTAGGGAAGGACATTCAACAAGCACAGCACTTACACAAATGACTGATGATTGGCTGAGAGAAATTGATGATACAAATATTGTGGGGGCTGTCTTGTTAGACTTCAGTGCAGCTTTTGACATTATCGATCATAGTCAGTTTCTGGAAAAACGTATGTGTTATGGCTTTACACCCCCTGCTATATTGTGGATAAAGAGTTACCTGTCTAACAGAACACAGAGGGTGTTCTTTAATGGAAGCCTCTCCAACATAATCGAGGTAGAATCAGGAATTCCCCAGGGCAGCTGTCTAGGCCCCTTACTTTTTTCAATCTTTACTAACGACATGCCACTGGCTTTGAGTAAAGCCAGTGTGTCTATGTATGTGGATGACTCAACACTATACACATCAGCTACAACAGTGACTGAAATGACAGCAACACTTAACAAAGAGCTGTATGTAGTTAGTTTCAGAATGGGTGGCAAGTCCTAAATATTTCAAAAACTAAAAGCATTCTATTTGGGACAAATCATTCACTAAACCCTAAACCTCAACTAAATCTTTTAATGAATAACGTTGAGGAGACTAAACTGCTTGGAGTAACCCTGGATTGTAAACTGTCATGGTCAAAACATATTGATACAACAGTAGCTAAGATGGGGAGAAGTCTGTCCATAATAAAGCGCTGCTCTACCTTCTTAACAGCACTATCAACAAGGCAGGTCCTACAGGCCCTAGTTTTGTCACACCTGGACTACTGTTTAGTCGTGTGGTCAGGTGCCACAAAAAGGGACTTGCAATTGGCTCAGAACATGGCAGCACGGCTGGCCCTTGGATGTACACAGAGAGCTAACATTAATAATATGCATGTCAATCTCTCCTGGCTCAAAGTGGAGGAGAGATTGACTTCATCACTACTTGTATTTGTGAGAGGTATTGACATGTTGAATGCACCAAGCTGTCTGTTTGAATTACTGGCACACAGCTCGGACACCCATGCATACCCCACAAGACATGCCACCAGAGGTCTCTTCACAGTCCCCAAGTCCAGAACAGACTATGGGAGGCGCACAGAACTCTATTCCACATCAAGTAACTCATGACAGCAGTAAAATTAGATTTAAACACAGATTAAAATACACCTTATGGAACAGCGGGGACTGTGAAGCAACACAAACACAAACACACGATAACATACGCACTATACACACGTACACATGGATTTTGTGTTATCGATATGTGATAGTAGAGTGCCTGAGGGCACACACTTAATATATTGTGAAATCTGTTATGAATGTATTGTAATGTTTTTAAAATGTAGAACTGCCTTAATTTTGTTGGACCCCAGGAAGACTAGCTAATGGGGATCCATAATAAATACAAATCTATGGATTTCACATGACTGGACAGGGCTTTATTATAGACATAAATACTCCTCAGTTTCATCAGTTGTCCGGGTGGCTGGTCTCAGATGATCCCGCAGGTGAAGAAAACATTTGTGGGGGTCATAGAGCAAAACGGACAAAACCATCGTCTTTGTGAGTCTCATCTTTCCATAGAGGAGTCATAAAAGTTTGTAGGCCAAACCGTTCGGACGCTACAGATGACTTTGTGAGAAAACCGATTTTTGGGATGTCTCATGGTCTGACAAACACCGCTCTAGTTCTCACCTTTCGACATAGGCGGATGCGGTGGATTGAGACGCATCCAATGCAAAAAAAAACATATCTCTAGCTTGAACTTTGTTATTATGCTAATTAGATTCCAATGGGGGTTTGGACATCGACCTTAGGGGGTTTTAAGTTGTGTGGGTTTTCATTTTGTTTGGCGTTTTTTGGGCAAATTTAGCGGCCGCTGATGGTTGGTGTCTTTTAGGTCCCAGTTGTTGTTGCTAGTCAACGTGTGGCGAAATCCTGCATGGAGCCTTCACCGTGCGCTGCCACTTTACATTTACATCATTTAGCAGACATCAGCTGTCAGGAAGAAGTAAAAATGGCTCTTCCATCTGTGTGAGAGCTCTCGGTCAGCGTGTGAGGCTTTCAATGTGTCTGCAACTATGTGTTTTTAGCTTATAAAAAACCTTTTTGTCGCTCTACTCCCGACAGTTTGGAACCTGTTGGGACCATTCATTCCTTGGATCTCATTGTTGTGAAGCTTTTTGTGAGTCAAACTTACAAACCAAACCGCGGGATGGACGGAGGGACCAAGATGCCTTGAGCCTTGCCACCACAGCTAAGCCCCCTCTTTTTCTCTCTTCAGTGCTTTACACTGACGTTTCTTCCTTTTTGCACTGCGCTCCTTTTTTTGTTCAGTGCCACAGGGGAACATTCGTACTGCCAGAATTATTGACATTTGTGTTTAAGGGAGTGTGCGTTTAGAGTTTGTTTATTCTTTTTGATGATCTTTAACTGAATTGACAGATTTATTTTGCCTGTTCTAGAGCGCTCCCTCCCTATGAAGCTCCTTTTCCCCACTTTTGGCAGACCAGAAGATGATGTTGATCCTCTGCTTTTCCTGTCTAAGTGTAATGATTTCCTTTCTATCCGGCCCCTTACTGACTTGGAGGTTCTTGCCACCCTCCGTAGTGTTCTCCATGGTAAAGCAAGAGACTGGTGGGAGATAGCCCGTGAACAGGTGTCAACCTGGGAGGAGTTTGAGAAACTATTCCTCTCAGCCTTCCTCTCAGAGGACTATGAAGATGAACTGGCGGAACGAGTTCATAACAGAGTCCAGGGTGAAGCAGAGCCAATACGGTTTTTGCCTTCTCCTATCGAGTTCTATGTAGGAGATGGAAGGCTGACACTACTGAGCAGGAGATGGTCAAACTCATTCTTAAGAACATTGTTCCCCGCCTTGCAAGTAAACTTCGCAAACATGTGCAGAATGTGGAGGATCTGGTGCATCTTGGGACCCAGTTTGAGAAGGACTGGGAGCACCAGCTCACAACTCAAACCCCTGTTCCCTCATCCCGGTATCCCAACAACTCCTAGGGCTAAACTGTCTCAGCCGTTTGTGCTCAAGAACCAAGACAAAAGTCCAGTGATGTGCTGGTGGTGTAAGGTCCAACATCCTCCAGGTTTCTGCCCTCTCTATGGCCAGCATCACGATTCAGAAAAAGGACAGAAGACAGTCTAGACAGGCATGGTGGCTTGCATTTGGTTAGGTCAGCCTCAATGCCATCCATGAAGCCTTCAGACAGCTCACCTAGCTGTCTTATTCATATTCCTCAACAACTGCTGGTCCCCCTAACTGTTAAGAACTGAAGAGGGAAGGCCATAATGGACACAGGAGCAACCTACACCCTGATGCAGGAGCTCCTGTGGAGAAATATGGCATTACCGCATGAGGAGCTTCGAACCTGGGAGGAAGGACCATTGTACTTGGCCAATGGAGAACCAACCAATCCCTTGGGCTGGATTGATATGAAAATAAAGCTGCATGTTGAGATTATTACCCTTCCTGTGGCTATTCTTGCAGATATGTGCCTTGCATTTGCTGTAGTCCTTGGCCCGAACCATCCTATCGGCAGCTCTCAGACCCATACCTGGCATGAAGTCCCCATTTAATCAGCATCCCTACAGGCTGTCCCCCACCAAACTGGCAATTCTCAATGAACAGCTCGAGAGCATGTTGGCTAATGGAGTTGTGGAACGTTCCTTTTCTGGATGGGCTCCTCCGGTTGTCCTGATTCCAAAGAAAGATGGAGGATATCGATTCTGTGTGGATTACAGGAAGCCGAATGCCATTACAGAAAGCGATGCCTACCCTCTTCCGAACATCAATGACATACTGGAACCTATGGCCGGAGCAACAATCTTCATTCATCTGGATCTGAACAGCGGATATTGGCAGGTGGCAATGGATCCAATCAGCCAGGACAAGATCCCACCAGCCAGCACCCATTACCCTGTCTACATCCCCTCTACATTGACTGACCAGATGATCAAAGCTTATCACGACAACCCCATGAGTGGCCATCTTGGAGTCTTCAAAACCTACCGAAGACTACAGGAGGTGGTGTACTGGCCAGGCATACCAATAAGTTTGTACAGCAGTGCGAAGTCTGCTAGAAATACAAACCAGACATTGGCAGACCTGCTGGGAAACTGCAGCAGACCATTGTGAACAATCCCAATTAAATGCTGGGAATTGACCTCATGGGGCCTTTTTCTCCCAGCCGGGGGACTCAGAATGAATTCCTATTGGTGGTATTAGACTACTACACATACTGGGTGGAGTTGTTTCCCCTCCTCAAAGCCACTGCATCCACCATTGCTCTAATTCTGCAAAGGGAGATCTTTACCCGATTCGGGATTCCAGACCAAATTCTCTCTGACCGAGGTCCACTGTTCATCTCAGAAATCTACAAAGAGCTCTGTACCTACTGGGGTGTAGTTGCCAAGCTGACCACAGCCTACCATCCTCAGACCAACCTGACCGAGAGGTATTACTGCTTCTTTCGTTGGGGATTAGCACACAAGGTGGGAAGACCATTGACAGGTCCGCTGGACAGAGTCTTGCAAAGTTCCAATGTTTCACCTGACTGCCCAGCGTTTGATGCAGTCAACCACCACCATACCTTGCTAGCCAGAGTGGAGGCCAGCAGAATCAAAGCCAAGCAGCGACAGCTCAGAAACTATGACAAACATAGACGAGACGTGTGTTACCCACCCCAGTCTCATGTCTGGGTCCGTTCTCATCATCTGCCAAAGGCGGCCAAACAGTTCACTGCACAGCTAGCTTCGAGATGGAAACTCTTCTTGGAGGACCCTGATGATGAGGACTTCCCTGGTTTTGTGTAGTATAAACATAACCTGCCAAAGCCTTCATCCTCTCTGTTTCTACAGGCTTAGTTTTTTTTTGGAGGGGAGTGTGGCGAAACTCTGCACAGAGCCTTTGTTATTAACGTAAGTTAGAGTATATATTTTTATCGCTCTACTCCCGACGGTTTGGAACCTGTTGGGACCGTTCATTCCTTAGATCTCATGGATTATTAGCAACATTGTTGTGAAGCTTTTTGTGAGTCAAACTTATAAACCAAATCATGGGATGGACGAAGATACTTCTAGTCTTGAGTGCCTACCACAGCAAAGCCTTTTCTCTCTTTATTGCTCTCTCTCTCTTCTCTCTTTCCACTGACGTTTCTTCTCTTTCTGCACTGCCGTGGAGGAACTTTCATTCTGCAGGATTTAACATTTGGGTTTAAGGGTGTTTTTGAGTTGATTGTTTGTTTATTTTTTAAAACTGAATTGGTTGATTTATTGTTTTATTGTTTTCTAAGAGACTTTGGGGCATTTTAAGACCTTTTTTGTTTTGTCTACACACACATTCATTCCCCATTCACTCCTCCCTCTGTGAATGATACAGATGATTGCAAATCCTGGGTTCTTTATTGTCGGTTGCCTATAAGTCGCTCTAATCCTTATTATTGTAGGAGGTATTATTGGTTGGGTTACCCCTGTGCTGTGACTTTACCCCTGTGCTGTGACTACCCCTGTGCTGTGACTTTACCCCTGTGCTGTGACTTTACCCCTGTGCTGTGACTTTACCCCTGTGCTGTGACTTTACCCCTGTGCTGTGACTTTACCCCTGTGCTGTGACTTTACCCCTGTGCTGTGACTTTACCCTTGTGCTGTGACTTTACCCCTGTGCTGTGACTTTACCCCTGTGCTGTGACTTTACCCCTGTGCTGTGACTTTACCCCTGTGCTGTGACTTTACCCCTGTGCTGTGACTTTACCCCTGTGCTGTGACTTTACCCCTGTGCTGTGACTTTACCCCTGTGCTGTGACTACCCCTGTGCTGTGACTTTACCCCTGTGCTGTGACTTTACCCCTGTGCTGTGACTTTACCCCTGTGCTGTGACTTTACCCCTGTGCTGTGACTTTACCCCTGTGCTGTGACTTGTGTTTTATATGGTGTGTCGTATCCTTTCTCTCCACTGGCTATCTGGAAAACAGGCTACCCTCTAGTCAGTCTCTCTTTATCCACCTGTTTTCCTTTCGGCAGGGTTATTAATACCTGCCTGGCGCCCCAACAAAAATCTTTATATTTACCCCTCTCTAACAATATCGCTACAAA
The DNA here is from genome assembly GCF_964263955.1 of Coregonus lavaretus. Taxonomy (NCBI): domain Eukaryota; kingdom Metazoa; phylum Chordata; class Actinopteri; order Salmoniformes; family Salmonidae; genus Coregonus; species Coregonus lavaretus. Next base: position 50,647,211 of record NC_140004.1, read on the forward strand.
CTGTCACTGGACCCCCCCATGACAATATCGCTACAAACTGTCACTGGACCCCCCCATGACAATATCGCTACAAACTGTCACTGGACCCCCCCATGAGTGTCTTTCAGAACCCCTCCTAGAACCATCTGTTTCGTTTTGGTTGTTGGTCAGTGACTCTGTTAGTTAACCCTGGTAGTGACTCTGTTAGTTAACCCTGGTAGTGACTCTGTTAGTTAACCCTGGTAGTGACTCTTTGTTAGTTAACCCTTCTGTTTGAGCAACTTTTTTGGTTTCTTGCTGGGAACATAACAATTGTGTTGTCTTGTATTGTGTTGTAATGTAATGTATTGGGTGCTATGAGAATGGCACCAGAGGGGATGGCCACCGTTTTCCGGCTCCTGACGAATAGTGTCTAACTTATACTGTACATAATGACCCAAAAGAGCTTCTGGACACCAGAACAGTTTCTACTCACCTTGATTTGGACAATGATTTTTTATTTAATGAGTCTGACGCGAAGGATATACTGTTCTTCCCGGACCAGGCCCAAATCCCTGTCATTTAGAAAAAGAGGAGATGCCACTACAGGGGTCGGCGAGCCGGATGCCTGGTGAGACTGTCAGCCGGATGTCTGGTGAGACTATGTCGGTGAGTGGATAATCCGCCTCTACCCTTAGTTCTACTGGTGAATGTGCAATCACTGGAGAGTAAACTGGATGAGCTCCATTCGAGACTATCCTTGGCCAGGTCGCAGTTGTAAATGAGAACTTGTTCTCAACTGGCTTACCTGGTTAAATAAAGGTTAAATAAATAAATAAAAATATCCTACCAACGGGACCTGAAGAATTGTAATATCCTATGTTTCTCTGAGTCATGGCTGAACAAGGACATGGATAATATACAGTTAGCTGGGTTTTCCGTGCATCGGCAGGACAGAACAGCAGGCTCCGATAAGATCGGGTGGGGAGGTGGGGGGGGCCTGTGTCTCTTTATTAACAACAGCTGGCTCCGATAAGATCGGGTGGGGGGGTGGCGGGGGCCTGTGTCTCTTTATTAACAACAGCTGGCTCCGATAAGAT